>NW_027103005.1:0-300000 GCF_036373705.1 Amia ocellicauda
CGAGGCCTGGGGCCCCCTGGTGGCGACTGCGTGGCTTTAACGGAGAAGGTGCCTGTGTTGAACCCTTCTTGGAAATAATGGTTTTCCCCGATCTATATAGAAGAGGATGGCTATTATTGTAACAACCAGACATTTGTGTCTGCACTGTCACTCACTCATCTATCTATCTCTATCTCTACAGTGGTAGAGGTCTCGCCTGCCACTCGGGATTCCTTTGCTTGATTCGCGGCCACTGGTTTTCTCCGATCTATATAGAAGAGGATGTCTTTTATTGTAACAACCAGACATTTGATTCTGCACTGTCACTCACTCACTCATCTATCTATCTATCTATCTATCTATCGACTATTGACTATCGACATTTGCTGTCTGCCGCTGTGATTGTTGGGAGTGAGTGTGGAGGTGCAGGTGTGCATGTTTGCTGCTGCCAGGTTTGTTTGTGGTTTTTCTCCTCTACTTTTTTCGTTCTTTCTTTCTTTCTTTCTGAATGTGTCTTTGACAGTTTTGTAAGAGGTTTTTCTGAAGAGTTTCCCCATGCTGAGCTGACTCCTGCAGTCAGCGAAGCGATCGGGATGTCTGGGGCTGGGTCGGGGAGGGGGGGAATCAGAGTTTTTTATTCGAGACTTTAACACGTCGGCATGGCGTTAAAGTGACCTCTGATGAGTTTTTGCCCGTGGAGGAGTGTGTTCTGGCGATCGGGCAAGTTGTCGGTTGTGAAAATATAAAGTCGGCAGCTCGTATGAGCGGGTCTGTTGTGCTGTTTCTGAGCAGCATTGAGTTGGTCTCGCGTATCGTTGAGACTGGTATAGTGATCGGTGGTGTTTTGATCAATGTCACCCCACTAGCAGCTCCGGCCAGGAGAGTTACTTTGTCTAATGTCCCTCGTTTTCTGTCAAACGACCTATTAGAGAGGGAACTGGCGAGACATGGGTGGATAATGTCGGGTTTGAAACGTATACCGCTGGGGTGTAAGTCACAGCAGTTGAAACATGTTGTTTCGTTCAGAAGGCAGGTATTCATGATTTTGAATGACATAAATGGGGATCTGAACATTGTGCTTAAGTTCAAGGTTGATGGCAATGATTATGTTGTCTTTGTCACATCTGATTCTATGAAGTGCTTCAACTGCGGTAATGAAGGCCACACTGTTAGGCATTGCCCCGAGAAGGATCAGGATGAGGGTGCTGGTCCCAGTCGACGGGGGGGTCAGCCCAAGCAGGCCAGGTCGGGGAGTGGTGAGCAGCCCGGCCGCCCTACTAGCGGAGCAGCCGAAGTGGCAGAGGAGGCGAGAAGAGGGGCTGCGGGGGAGGCTGTTGAAGAGAGTGAGGGTCTGGAGGTCAAGGTACAGGAGAGTGTGGGCGCTGAGAGGACTTCCGACCGCGGCGGTACCGTGCCGACTGTGGAGGTCCCAGGTGTTAGCGGTGTGTCAGCTAATGTTTGTGGAGCATCAGACAGTACGGATGACAGCCGTTTAACTGGACTGGATGGCAGTATACAGCAGCAGGACGGGGCATCAGGTAGTGGAGTGGGGGTGAGCAGCGAGAGGGCTGGTGACCAGACTGAAAAGATGGAGACTGTGAAGACAACACTGAGCAGTGTGTGGGACACGGGAATGGAAGTGGGGACGGATCCTGGTCAGGACAGCAGGGTTTTTAAAGTGCCTGGGAAGAAACGCATTCGCAAATCTGAGGACGGTGCTTCTGCTAAAAAACGGAGTCCAGCTCCTGAGCCTTGATGAGTCAGTGTGCTCCCAGGAGATGCTCAAAGGAGCCTGCCTAAAACAGTGTGCTACCTAGAGATCCTGAAGTCACCCCCGCAACTCAAAAGCACCTGTGTTGCTCCCAGAAACAAAAGAGGAAAAACTGGAAAAACCAGTATACCAGTCAAGCAACTTAAGCTCAAGAAGGGAGGCAGCTTGACCAAGCCAGTTTAAGCTGACAAGTTACTGTGACTGCCTATATTGTTTTTCATTTGTTTGTTTTTTATGACATTGGAGTTACAAGGTTCTGCACTGAACACAAATCTACTAAGAAGTGTCTCCTTAAAACTCAACCATAAAAGTAAAATAATAATAAAATAAAAAACTTCAGAAGGAATTATTTTCAACTGAGAGTTTGCTTGTACACTGTTACTTAACAAAAATATATTACACTGCACACAAATTATTTCTGACCAATCCAACATGGCCAAACGATATAAACAATGCACTTTTCTTGAACAACCCTGAACACAACTTTATACAGCAGGTCACACATCCTATGCATCATTATTTTCAGAGAAGATGCGTTTTGGAGGAATAGAAAATAAAATCTAAACAATAACAAAAGGCTTCCAGCAAATGTGTTGCTTGGCCCCATAATAAGTATTTGAACTGTTTCAAAGTGAAAGCTTCAGACCATTTTGATGCGGTTTGCAAGTTAACAAGTTCTGCTGTCCAAACATGACACTATCCGTAAGTTAGCCACTCAAAGTGACTTAATCATACCCTGCAGAACATCCTTCGAAATTAAGCTTTTTCTATGATAGCCTGCAGTGGTTTTCAACCCTGATCCCGAAGGGCCTCCTCTGACTCCAGCAAGTCTGCAACAGCAGCCACACATTCCTCAGCCCAGTTAAAATGAGGCTCATTTTCACAAGTTAAACATTGTAGCGTAAGGTACACTTATAAATTTCAAGTAAAGAAGTGAATTTATAGTGTCACCATATCACGAATCCTGGAATCTTGTAGAACTCAATTTCTGTAATAATTGGACGCAGACACCAATTCCAAAGATATAAATTGTCAAATTTATTCAAAACAAAGACTAAATGTAGCACTACACTAATTATACAAAAGGGAAGAACTAATTAAAATTCAACTCTAGATCAACAAATCACTTCCGTGACCAAATCAAAGACCATGGGATTTCATATGATAACACAAATCGATTAACAAAAAAGGTTATAAACACATTGACTACAATACCGGTTAGTAAGACGAAGGTGAGTCTCTCGTTAGTATTATTAGTCAGACATTAAATAACTACGCAGGTTAGTATTTATGTCAGGTAACTTCTCGTTATATATATATCAGTCTCATTTACGTTTAGGTGCCGAGAAAGATCCTATCATTACTTGTTACCACACTTTCCCTTAACTGATTATTATTCAATGATTTAGGATAGGCAGGGCCACCAATAATCTAATGTCTATTAACTTGTGTCAATTTCAGACTAAACAGTTAAACAGGAATGAGAAGATATTTCTCGACGTTGACAGATTTTATTTCTAAAATTATCAACAAAACAGTTTAATGCAACACACATTTATATTTAAGAAAACTAAATGATATTACACATTCTAGAGTTATGAATCACAGATTAACATTTCTAATTGATTTCTCAAATGTCATGAATCATGAACTCCAAACTGTTAAACTTATCTGAACTTCGTCGCAGAGAGGCCTCTCTGGCTCAGATAACAGCACACGGCACGAGGTCCGTGTGGTTTGGAACAAAGGCAGTCCGGTTCGGCTTTGTCCAAGAACTTCCACTCAGTCGATGCACCTGGAAATTGGGGTTTCTCGAAAGTAGTGTCGTTTCCAAACAGATTTTCCACTGGTTTGAAGGCTCCAAGGTTGTGCACAAAATCTTCTTTGAGGAAAGCAGGGCCCTGTTTGTTCCAAGGGTCAAGTTTCTTAAGACTCAAATAGCTATTTAAATGACTGACACTTTCGTATACAGTCGACTTAGTCAATTGTCCAGCTGTATTCACTCCACTGATCAGGTGGGCACAGGCGGGCAGCGCAGTCTGTAAAGTTCTTTATTTAATAAAGTCCTTTAAAAGAATTCTTCGTACGGCTCAATCTCCTTCTCCCAGTTTAACTCTTCTGTTGCCGGCAAAGACTTGGTTGGTTTCTGGTTCCGGTTCTGGCAACAGAGCTACAGGTTGAGCTGTGGCAGCGAGTTACTGGTTCAGGTGAGAGAGAGAGAGAGAAAGACCGTCCGCTGTTCCTTATAGTCTGTCAGATCAATAGGTGATTGGTTCCTGAGTTCTTGAGATTGGATTTCGGTTTCAGCCCCCAGTGTCCTATTGGAGGGGGGCTTGATTTATGACTGATGTCAATCCATGCCATCTTTTGGAAATGCCGGTTGGCCCGGGTTCGTAGCTCTATGTCGGGATTTCGGCTCTCGTCCACTTCAAAGAGTTTTTATCACCTACAGGCCCCTTTCTCCAGACATCTCATAGCAGAATTCCAAACTATTTGGCCTCTTCTTGGTGCCATCCTCCCCAAAACTGTCACTTTGATGCAAACCAGTTCCAAGCTGATGAGCTAAGGAAATCTGATAACTTTGGGGGGGGAGAGGTCTTCTTTAGATCAGTGCTTCAGCTCAGAGCCCAAATGCTCTTATCAGGGACTCTGTTCCCAACATAACGCTACATGAGTAATCGGGCTCTAAATAGCCCCAGGCGTTTCTCCTGCAGTTCTTCCTTCTTTCCACTGCTAGCACTGCCTTTGTGAAGGCGGATGGGGCTTGTGAGAAGTCAACAGCGTGTCTACCGAAAAGGGTGTCTGACTCCTGGTTTTGGATCCGGAAGGGTTGATAACAAACTGAAACGGTTACAATATGATACTGCTTAAATTAACTGTGGATATAGATTGTGATCGTGCTCGGCTAAGGTGTGCTTTCAGTCCGCACACAAAACATTTCAGTCGTCTAATCAAATCGAATAAAACAGCGAGGATAGCATGTTCGATCCGTGTGCTATTGTTTTTCAACAAGTGTAATGCCCTTTGTAACGTTTAACCGATTCGTTGAATAGAGCTTGTTATAGGATATTGTGAACTGAACCTATTTTGCTGTGAATTTATATTGAGTGCGAATAGTTTATTGTGTCTGGTCGCGGTCTGTCTGCACTAAATAAATGATTTGTATCAAGTCATTTTTTAGTTTGTCTGTCTACTTTTTTACCTTGCGACTAAAGGCCACTCCTTGCACTTCACACATTTGCCCTTTTAATTACTCCCTTACTGACATACTTTAACATGCAATGTGCGTGTGATAATAGTTTTAGCAGCCTGTTGCCATTCAGGTGAGACGATACCTAGAAAATCCGTTCTCAGGAGAATTGTGTTTCTTTGCTGATCACGTTCTATGTCGCTTTTTACACAGTTCTTACAAGTGGCACATTGGGGATGAGGAGCAGTGCATGCTGACCCGCATAGCTGTGGACTTCTGCATGGCATGGGGTCACAGGTCATTCCAAGTATTTCAAGACACGAGCAAATGTGTGGACACATTGCGTAGGTTGTGTTGGCCCAACCCTCACAGATTGTGCCAAGTCAAGTAGAGATGCATGTTGTCCTGTTCTAAAGTGACACGTCGTCAACAGCAAAAACATCTCTCAGAGTTCCAGGAATTCCTTGATTGCATTGCTTGCCTTTCCTCAGGAAGACAACACTTGCCAGGCTGGATATTTGCCAAAGGAAGCCAAGAGGACAGGACACCACACCTAGATGCAACTGCATATCTCATTGTCACCAGGAAGGCCCGCCGCAAGTGACCCACCACAGACAGCACTCTGGGCGCAACTTGGCTCACTCGGGACCTGGCCGTGCGACAGAGCGAGACGTGTGCGTAGAGAAGAAACCTTTGGCGTGAGTGTGAGCATCAAGCTTGGTTCCATGGTGTAATGGTTAGCACTCTGGACTTTGAATCCAGCGATCCGAGTTCAAGTCTCGGTGGGACCTGGGCCCCATGGCTGGGGCAGCGGCGGCAAAGCGGTGGTCTCCCTGGGTGAGGGCCTGTGTCTGCGATCAGGGCCGTTTACGTTCTTCTTGGGAGGCTTGGAGACGAAGTGGCGAGACCTCCGGGTTGGCGTGCTGCGTTCACCTTCCTGAAACACCGAGGCCTGGGGCCCCCTGGTGGCGACTGCGTGGCTTTAACGGAGAAGGTGCCTGTGTTGAACCCTTCTTGGAAATAATGGTTTTCCCCGATCTATATAGAAGAGGATGGCTATTATTGTAACAACCAGACATTTGTGTCTGCACTGTCACTCACTCATCTATCTATCTCTATCTCTACAGTGGTAGAGGTCTCGCCTGCCACTCGGGATTCCTTTGCTTGATTCGCGGCCACTGGTTTTCTCCGATCTATATAGAAGAGGATGTCTTTTATTGTAACAACCAGACATTTGATTCTGCACTGTCACTGACTCACTCATCTATCTATCTATCTATCTATCTATCTATCGACTATTGACTATCGACATTTGCTGTCTGCCGCTGTGATTGTTGGGAGTGAGTGTGGAGGTGCAGGTGTGCATGTTTGCTGCTGCCAGGTTTGTTTGTGGTTTTTCTCCTCTACTTTTTTCGTTCTTTCTTTCTTTCTTTCTGAATGTGTCTTTGACAGTTTTGTAAGAGGTTTTTCTGAAGAGTTTCCCCATGCTGAGCTGACTCCTGCAGTCAGCGAAGTGATCGGGTTGTCTGGGGCTGGGTCGGGGAGGGGGGGAATCAGAGTTTTTTATTCGAGACTTTAACACGTCGGCATGGCGTTAAAGTGACCTCTGATGAGTTTTTGCCCCTGGAGGAGTGTGTTCTGGCGATCGGGCAAGTTGTCGGTTGTGAAAATATAAAGTCGGCAGCTCGTATGAGCGGGTCTGTTGTGCTGTTTCTGAGCAGCATTGAGTTGGTCTCGCGTATCGTTGAGACTGGTATAGTGATCGGTGGTGTTTTGATCAATGTCACCCCACTAGCAGCTCCGGCCAGGAGAGTTACTTTGTCTAATGTCCCTCGTTTTCTGTCAAACGACCTATTAGAGAGGGAACTGGCGAGACATGGGTGGATAATGTCGGGTTTGAAACGTATACCGCTGGGGTGTAAGTCACAGCAGTTGAAACATGTTGTTTCGTTCAGAAGTCAGGTATTCATGATTTTGAATGACATAAATGGGGATCTGAACATTGTGCTTAAGTTCAAGGTTGATGGCAATGATTATGTTGTCTTTGTCACATCTGATTCTATGAAGTGCTTCAACTGCGGTAATGAAGGCCACACTGTTAGGCATTGCCCCGAGAAGGATCAGGATGAGGGTGCTGGTCCCAGTCGACGGGGGGGTCAGCCCAAGCAGGCCAGGTCGGGGAGTGGTGAGCAGCCCGGCCGCCCTACTAGCGGAGCAGCCGAAGTGGCAGAGGAGGCGAGAAGAGGGGCTGCGGGGGAGGCTGTTGAAGAGAGTGAGGGTCTGGAGGTCCAGGTACAGGAGAGTGTGGGCGCTGAGAGGACTTCCGACCGCGG
Source organism: Amia ocellicauda (assembly GCF_036373705.1). Taxonomy (NCBI): domain Eukaryota; kingdom Metazoa; phylum Chordata; class Actinopteri; order Amiiformes; family Amiidae; genus Amia; species Amia ocellicauda. Next base: position 7,274 of record NW_027103005.1, read on the forward strand.
CGGTACCGTGCCGACTGTGGAGGTCCCAGGTGTTAGCGGTGTGTCAGCTAATGTTTGTGGAGCATCAGACAGTACGGATGACAGCCGTTTAACTGGACTGGATGGCAGTATACAGCAGCAGGACGGGGCATCAGGTAGTGGAGTGGGGGTGAGCAGCGAGAGGGCTGGTGACCAGACTGAAAAGATGGAGACTGTGAAGACAACACTGAGCAGTGTGTGGGACACGGGAATGGAAGTGGGGACGGATCCTGGTCAGGACAGCAGGGTTTTTAAAGTGCCTGGGAAGAAACGCATTCGCAAATCTGAGGACGGTGCTTCTGCTAAAAAACGGAGTCCAGCTCCTGAGCCTTGATGAGTCAGTGTGCTCCCAGGAGATGCTCAAAGGAGCCTGCCTAAAACAGTGTGCTACCTAGAGATCCTGAAGTCACCCCCGCAACTCAAAAGCACCTGTGTTGCTCCCAGAAACAAAAGAGGAAAAACTGGAAAAACCAGTATACCAGTCAAGCAACTTAAGCTCAAGAAGGGAGGCAGCTTGACCAAGCCAGTTTAAGCTGACAAGTTACTGTGACTGCCTATATTGTTTTTCATTTGTTTGTTTTTTATGACATTGGAGTTACAAGGTTCTGCACTGAACACAAATCTACTAAGAAGTGTCTCCTTAAAACTCAACCATAAAAGTAAAATAATAATAAAATAAAAAACTTCAGAAGGAATTATTTTCAACTGAGAGTTTGCTTGTACACTGTTACTTAACAAAAATATATTACACTGCACACAAATTATTTCTGACCAATCCAACATGGCCAAACGATATAAACAATGCACTTTTCTTGAACAACCCTGAACACAACTTTATACAGCAGGTCACACATCCTATGCATCATTATTTTCAGAGAAGATGCGTTTTGGAGGAATAGAAAATAAAATCTAAACAATAACAAAAGGCTTCCAGCAAATGTGTTGCTTGGCCCCATAATAAGTATTTGAACTGTTTCAAAGTGAAAGCTTCAGACCATTTTGATGCGGTTTGCAAGTTAACAAGTTCTGCTGTCCAAACATGACACTATCCGTAAGTTAGCCACTCAAAGTGACTTAATCATACCCTGAAGAACATCCTTCGAAATTAAGCTTTTTCTATGATAGCCTGCAGTGGTTTTCAACCCTGATCCCGAAGGGCCTCCTCTGACTCCAGCAAGTCTGCAACAGCAGCCACACATTCCTCAGCCCAGTTAAAATGAGGCTCATTTTCACAAGTTAAACATTGTAGCGTAAGGTACACTTATAAATTTCAAGTAAAGAAGTGAATTTATAGTGTCACCTTATCACGAATCCTGGAATCTTGTAGAACTCAATTTCTGTAATAATTGGACGCAGACACCAATTCCAAAGATATAAATTGTCAAATTTATTCAAAACAAAGACTAAATGTAGCACTACACTAATTATACAAAAGGGAAGAACTAATTAAAATTCAACTCTAGATCAACAAATCACTTCCGTGACCAAATCAAAGACCATGGGATTTCATATGATAACACAAATCGATTAACAAAAAAGGTTATAAACACATTGACTACAATACCGGTTAGTAAGACGAAGGTGAGTCTCTCGTTAGTATTATTAGTCAGACATTAAATAACTACGCAGGTTAGAATTTATGTCAGGTAACTTCTCGTTATATATATATCAGTCTCATTTACGTTTAGGTGCCGAGAAAGATCCTATCATTACTTGTTACCACACTTTCCCTTAACTGATTATTATTCAATGATTTAGGATAGGCAGGGCCACCAATAATCTAATGTCTATTAACTTGTGTCAATTTCAGACTAAACAGTTAAACAGGAATGAGAAGATATTTCTCGACGTTGACAGATTTTATTTCTAAAATTATCAACAAAACAGTTTAATGCAACACACATTTATATTTAAGAAAACTAAATGATATTACACATTCTAGAGTTATGAATCACAGATTAACATTTCTAATTGATTTCTCAAATGTCATGAATCATGAACTCCAAACTGTTAAACTTATCTGAACTTCGTCACAGAGAGGCCTCTCTGGCTTCGGGCTCAGATAACAGCACACGGCACGAGGTCCGTGTGGTTTGGAACAAAGGCAGTCCGGTTCGGCTTTGTCCAAGAACTTCCACTCAGTCGATGCACCTGGAAATTGGGGTTTCTCGAAAGTAGTGTCGTTTCCAAACAGATTTTCCACTGGTTTGAAGGCTCCAAGGTTGTGCACAAAATCTTCTTTGAGGAAAGCAGGGCCCTGTTTGTTCCAAGGGTCAAGTTTCTTAAGACTCAAATAGCTATTTAAATGACTGACACTTTCGTATACAGTCGACTTAGTCAATTGTCCAGCTGTATTCACTCCACTGATCAGGTGGGCACAGGCGGGCAGCGCAGTCTGTAAAGTTCTTTATTTAATAAAGTCCTTTAAAAGAATTCTTCGTACGGCTCAATCTCCTTCTCCCAGTTTAACTCTTCTGTTGCCGGCAAAGACTTGGTTGGTTTCTGGTTCCGGTTCTGGCAACAGAGCTACAGGTTGAGCTGTGGCAGCGAGTTACTGGTTCAGGTGAGAGAGAGAGAGAGAAAGACCGTCCGCTGTTCCTTATAGTCTGTCAGATCAATAGGTGATTGGTTCCTGAGTTCTTGAGATTGGATTTCGGTTTCAGCCCCCAGTGTCCTATTGGAGGGGGGCTTGATTTATGACTGATGTCAATCCATGCCATCTTTTGGAAATGCCGGTTGGCCCGGGTTCGTAGCTCTATGTCGGGATTTCGGCTCTCGTCCACTTCAAAGAGTTTTTATCACCTACAGGCCCCTTTCTCCAGACATCTCATAGCAGAATTCCAAACTATTTGGCCTCTTCTTGGTGCCATCCTCCCCAAAACTGTCACTTTGATGCAAACCAGTTCCAAGCTGATGAGCTAAGGAAATCTGATAACTTTGGGGGGGGAGAGGTCTTCTTTAGATCAGTGCTTCAGCTCAGAGCCCAAATGCTCTTATCAGGGACTCTGTTCCCAACATAACGCTACATGAGTAATCGGGCTCTAAATAGCCCCAGGCGTTTCTCCTGCAGTTCTTCCTTCTTTCCACTGCTAGCACTGCCTTTGTGAAGGCGGATGGGGCTTGTGAGAAGTCAACAGCGTGTCTACCGAAAAGGGTGTCTGACTCCTGGTTTTGGATCCGGAAGGGTTGATAACAAACTGAAACGGTTACAATATGATACTGCTTAAATTAACTGTGGATATAGATTGTGATCGTGCTCGGCTAAGGTGTGCTTTCAGTCCGCACACAAAACATTTCAGTCGTCTAATCAAATCGAATAAAACAGCGAGGATAGCATGTTCGATCCGTGTGCTATTGTTTTTCAACAAGTGTAATGCCCTTTGTAACGTTTAACCGATTCGTTGAATAGAGCTTGTTATAGGATATTGTGAACTGAACCTATTTTGCTGTGAATTTATATTGAGTGCGAATAGTTTATTGTGTCTGGTCGCGGTCTGTCTGCACTAAATAAATGATTTGTATCAAGTCATTTTTTAGTTTGTCTGTCTACTTTTTTACCTTGCGACTAAAGGCCACTCCTTGCACTTCACACATTTGCCCTTTTAATTACTCCCTTACTGACATACTTTAACATGCAATGTGCGTGTGATAATAGTTTTAGCAGCCTGTTGCCATTCAGGTGAGACGATACCTAGAAAATCCGTTCTCAGGAGAATTGTGTTTCTTTGCTGATCACGTTCTATGTCGCTTTTTACACAGTTCTTACAAGTGGCACATTGGGGATGAGGAGCAGTGCATGCTGACACGCATAGCTGTGGACTTCTGCATGGCATGGGGTCACAGGTCATTCCAAGTATTTCAAGACACGAGCAAATGTGTGGACACATTGCGTAGGTTGTGTTGGGCCAACCCTCACAGATTGTGCCAAGTCAAGTAGAGATGCATGTTGTCCTGTTCTAAAGTGACACGTCGTCAACAGCAAAAACATCTCTCAGAGTTCCAGGAATTCCTTGATTGCATTGCTTGCCTTTCCTCAGGAAGACAACACTTGCCAGGCTGGATATTTGCCAAAGGAAGCCAAGAGGACAGGACACCACACCTAGATGCAACTGCATATCTCATTGTCACCAGGAAGGCCCGCCGCAAGTGACCCACCACAGACAGCACTCTGGGCGCAACTTGGCTCACTCGGGACCTGGCCGTGCGACAGAGCGAGACGTGTGCGTAGAGAAGAAACCTTTGGCGTGAGTGTGAGCATCAAGCTTGGTTCCATGGTGTAATGGTTAGCACTCTGGACTTTGAATCCAGCGATCCGAGTTCAAGTCTCGGTGGGACCTGGGCCCCATGGCTGGGGCAGCGGCGGCAAAGCGGTGGTCTCCCTGGGTGAGGGCCTGTGTCTGCGATCAGGGCCGTTTACGTTCTTCTTGGGAGGCTTGGAGACGAAGTGGCGAGACCTCCGGGTTGGCGTGCTGCGTTCACCTTCCTGAAACACCGAGTCCTGGGGCCCCCTGGTGGCGACTGCGTGGCTTTAACGGAGAAGGTGCCTGTGTTGAACCCTTCTTGGAAATAATGGTTTTCCCCGATCTATATAGAAGAGGATGGCTATTATTGTAACAACCAGACATTTGTGTCTGCACTGTCACTCACTCACTCATCTATCTATCTATCTATCGACTATTGACTATCGACATTTGCTGTCTGCCGCTGTGATTGTTGGGAGTGAGTGTGGAGGTGCAGGTGTGCATGTTTGCTGCTGCCAGGTTTGTTTGTGGTTTTTCTCCTCTACTTTTTTCGTTCTTTCTTTCTTTCTTTCTGAATGTGTCTTTGACAGTTTTGTAAGAGGTTTTTCTGAAGAGTTTCCCCATGCTGAGCTGACTCCTGCAGTCAGCGAAGTGATCGGGATGTCTGGGGCTGGGTCGGGGAGGGGGGGAATCAGAGTTTTTTATTCGAGACTTTAACACGTCGGCATGGCGTTAAAGTGACCTCTGATGAGTTTTTGCCCCTGGAGGAGTGTGTTCTGGCGATCGGGCAAGTTGTCGGTTGTGAAAATATAAAGTCGGCAGCTCGTATGAGCGGGTCTGTTGTGCTGTTTCTGAGCAGCATTGAGTTGGTCTCGCGTATCGTTGAGACTGGTATAGTGATCGGTGGTGTTTTGATCAATGTCACCCCACTAGCAGCTCCGGCCAGGAGAGTTACTTTGTCTAATGTCCCTCGTTTTCTGTCAAACGACCTATTAGAGAGGGAACTGGCGAGACATGGGTGGATAATGTCGGGTTTGAAACGTATACCGCTGGGGTGTAAGTCACAGCAGTTGAAACATGTTGTTTCGTTCAGAAGGCAGGTATTCATGATTTTGAATGACATAAATGGGGATCTGAACATTGTGCTTAAGTTCAAGGTTGATGGCAATGATTATGTTGTCTTTGTCACATCTGATTCTATGAAGTGCTTCAACTGCGGTAATGAAGGCCACACTGTTAGGCATTGCCCCGAGAAGGATCAGGATGAGGGTGCTGGTCCCAGTCGACGGGGGGGTCAGCCCAAGCAGGCCAGGACGGGGAGTGGTGAGCAGCCCGGCCGCCCTACTAGCGGAGCAGCCGAAGTGGCAGAGGAGGCGAGAAGAGGGGCTGCGGGGGAGGCTGTTGAAGAGAGTGAGGGTCTGGAGGTCCAGGTACAGGAGAGTGTGGGCGCTGAGAGGACTTCCGACCGCGGCGGTACCGTGCCGACTGTGGAGGTCCCAGGTGTTAGCGGTGTGTCAGCTAATGTTTGTGGAGCATCAGACAGTACGGATGACAGCCGTTTAACTGGACTGGATGGCAGTATACAGCAGCAGGACGGGGCATCAGGTAGTGGAGTGGGGGTGAGCAGCGAGAGGGCTGGTGACCAGACTGAAAAGATGGAGACTGTGAAGACAACACTGAGCAGTGTGTGGGACACGGGAATGGAAGTGGGGACGGATCCTGGTCAGGACAGCAGGGTTTTTAAAGTGCCTGGGAAGAAACGCATTCGCAAATCTGAGGACGGTGCTTCTGCTAAAAAACGGAGTCCAGCTCCTGAGCCTTGATGAGTCAGTGTGCTCCCAGGAGATGCTCAAAGGAGCCTGCCTAAAACAGTGTGCTACCTAGAGATCCTGAAGTCACCCCCGCAGGCTGTAGAGCAATACTCAAAAGCACCTGTGTTGCTCCCAGAAACAAAAGAGGAAAAACTGGAAAAACCAGTATACCAGACAAGCAACTTAAGCTCAAGAAGGGAGGCAGCTTGACCAAGCCAGTTTAAGCTGACAAGTTACTGTGACTGCCTATATTGTTTTTCATTTGTTTGTTTTTTATGACATTGGAGTTACAAGGTTCTGCACTGAACACAAATCTACTAAGAAGTGTCTCCTTAAAACTCAACCATAAAAGTAAAATAATAATAAAATAAAAAACTTCAGAAGGAATTATTTTCAACTGAGAGTTTGCTTGTACACTGTTACTTAACAAAAATATATTACACTGCACACAAATTATTTCTGACCAATCCAACATGGCCAAACGATATAAACAATGCACTTTTCTTGAACAACCCTGAACACAACTTTATACAGCAGGTCACACATCCTATGCATCATTATTTTCAGAGAAGATGCGTTTTGGAGGAATAGAAAATAAAATCTAAACAATAACAAAAGGCTTCCAGCAAATGTGTTGCTTGGCCCCATAATAAGTATTTGAACTGTTTCAAAGTGAAAGCTTCAGACCATTTTGATGCGGTTTGCAAGTTAACAAGTTCTGCTGTCCAAACATGACACTATCCGTAAGTTAGCCACTCAAAGTGACTTAATCATACCCTGCAGAACATCCTTCGAAATTAAGCTTTTTCTATGATAGCCTGCAGTGGTTTTCAACCCTGATCCCGAAGGACCTCCTCTGACTCCAGCAAGTCTGCAACAGCAGCCACACATTCCTCAGCCCAGTTAAAATGAGGCTCATTTTCACAAGTTAAACATTGTAGCGTAAGGTACACTTATAAATTTCAAGTAAAGAAGTGAATTTATAGTGTCACCATATCACGAATCCTGGAATCTTGTAGAACTCAATTTCTGTAATAATTGGACGCAGACACCAATTCCAAAGATATAAATTGTCAAATTTATTCAAAACAAAGACTAAATGTAGCACTACACTAATTATACAAAAGGGAAGAACTAATTAAAATTCAACTCTAGATCAACAAATCACTTCCGTGACCAAATCAAAGACCATGGGATTTCATATGATAACACAAATCGATTAACAAAAAAGGTTATAAACACATTGACTACAATACCGGTTAGTAAGACGAAGGTGAGTCTCTCGTTAGTATTATTAGTCAGACATTAAATAACTACGCAGGTTAGTATTTATGTCAGGTAACTTCTCGTTATATATATATCAGTCTCATTTACGTTTAGGTGCCGAGAAAGATCCTATCATTACTTGTTACCACACTTTCCCTTAACTGATTATTATTCAATGATTTAGGATAGGCAGGGCCACCAATAATCTAATGTCTATTAACTTGTGTCAATTTCAGACTAAACAGTTAAACAGGAATGAGAAGATATTTCTCGACGTTGACAGATTTTATTTCTAAAATTATCAACAAAACAGTTTAATGCAACACACATTTATATTTAAGAAAACTAAATGATATTACACATTCTAGAGTTATGAATCACAGATTAACATTTCTAATTGATTTCTCAAATGTCATGAATCATGAACTCCAAACTGTTAAACTTATCTGAACTTCGTCGCAGAGAGGCCTCTCTGGCTTCGGGCTCAGATAACAGCACACGGCACGAGGTCCGTGTGGTTTGGAACAAAGGCAGTCCGGTTCGGCTTTGTCCAAGAACTTCCACTCAGTCGATGCACCTGGAAATTGGGGTTTCTCGAAAGTAGTGTCGTTTCCAAACAGATTTTCCACTGGTTTGAAGGCTCCAAGGTTGTGCACAAAATCTTCTTTGAGGAAAGCAGGGCCCTGTTTGTTCCAAGGGTCAAGTTTCTTAAGACTCAAATAGCTATTTAAATGACTGACACTTTCGTATACAGTCGACTTAGTCAATTGTCCAGCTGTATTCACTCCACTGATCAGGTGGGCACAGGCGGGCAGCGCAGTCTGTAAAGTTCTTTGTTTAATAAAGTCCTTTAAAAGAATTCTTCGTACGGCTCAATCTCCTTCTCCCAGTTTAACTCTTCTGTTGCCGGCAACGACTTGGTTGGTTTCTGGTTCCGGTTCTGGCAACAGAGCTACAGGTTGAGCTGTGGCAGCGAGTTACTGGTTCAGGTGAGAGAGAGAGAGAGAAAGACCGTCCGCTGTTCCTTATAGTCTGTCAGATCAATAGGTGATTGGTTCCTGAGTTCTTGAGATTGGATTTCGGTTTCAGCCCCCAGTGTCCTATTGGAGGGGGGCTTGATTTATGACTGATGTCAATCCATGCCATCTTTTGGAAATGCCGGTTGGCCCGGGTTCGTAGCTCTATGTCGGGATTTCGGCTCTCGTCCACTTCAAAGAGTTTTTATCACCTACAGGCCCCTTTCTCCAGACATCTCATAGCAGAATTCCAAACTATTTGGCCTCTTCTTGGTGCCATCCTCCCCAAAACTGTCACTTTGATGCAAACCAGTTCCAAGCTGATGAGCTAAGGAAATCTGATAACTTTGGGGGGGGAGAGGTCTTCTTTAGATCAGTGCTTCAGCTCAGAGCCCAAATGCTCTTATCAGGGACTCTGTTCCCAACATAACGCTACATGAGTAATCGGGCTCTAAATAGCCCCAGGCGTTTCTCCTGCAGTTCTTCCTTCTTTCCACTGCTAGCACTGCCTTTGTGAAGGCGGATGGGGCTTGTGAGAAGTCAACAGCGTGTATACCGAAAAGGGTGTCTGACTCCTGGTTTTGGATCCGGAAGGGTTGATAACAAACTGAAACGGTTACAATATGATACTGCTTAAATTAACTGTGGATATAGATTGTGATCGTGCTCGGCTAAGGTGTGCTTTCAGTCCGCACACAAAACATTTCAGTCGTCTAATCAAATCGAATAAAACAGCGAGGATAGCATGTTCGATCCGTGTGCTATTGTTTTTCAACAAGTGTAATGCCCTTTGTAACGTTTAACCGATTCGTTGAATAGAGCTTGTTATAGGATATTGTGAACTGAACCTATTTTGCTGTGAATTTATATTGAGTGCGAATAGTTTATTGTGTCTGGTCGCGGTCTGTCTGCACTAAATAAATGATTTGTATCAAGTCATTTTTTAGTTTGTCTGTCTACTTTTTTACCTTGCGACTAAAGGCCACTCCTTGCACTTCACACATTTGCCCTTTTAATTACTCCCTTACTGACATACTTTAACATGCAATGTGCGTGTGATAATAGTTTTAGCAGCCTGTTGCCATTCAGGTGAGACGATACCTAGAAAATCCGTTCTCAGGAGAATTGTGTTTCTTTGCTGATCACGTTCTATGTCGCTTTTTACACAGTTCTTACAAGTGGCACATTGGGGATGAGGAGCAGTGCATGCTGACACGCATAGCTGTGGACTTCTGCATGGCATGGGGTCACAGGTCATTCCAAGTATTTCAAGACACGAGCAAATGTGTGGACACATTGCGTAGGTTGTGTTGGCCCAACCCTCACAGATTGTGCCAAGTCAAGTAGAGATGCATGTTGTCCTGTTCTAAAGTGACACGTCGTCAACAGCAAAAACATCTCTCAGAGTTCCAGGAATTCCTTGATTGCATTGCTTGCCTTTCCTCAGGAAGACAACACTTGCCAGGCTGGATATTTGCCAAAGGAAGCCAAGAGGACAGGACACCACACCTAGATGCAACTGCATATCTCATTGTCACCAGGAAGGCCCGCCGCAAGTGACCCACCACAGACAGCACTCTGGGCGCAACTTGGCTCACTCGGGACCTGGCCGTGCGACAGAGCGAGACGTGTGCGTAGAGAAGAAACCTTTGGCGTGAGTGTGAGCATCAAGCTTGGTTCCATGGTGTAATGGTTAGCACTCTGGACTCTGAATCCAGCGATCCGAGTTCAAGTCTCGGTGGGACCTGGGCCCCATGGCTGGGGCAGCGGCGGCAAAGCGGTGGTCTCCCTGGGTGAGGGCCTGTGTCTGCGATCAGGGCCGTTTACGTTCTTCTTGGGAGGCTTGGAGACGAAGTGGCGAGACCTCCGGGTTGGCGTGCTGCGTTCACCTTCCTGAAACACCGAGGCCTGGGGCCCCCTGGTGGCGACTGCGTGGCTTTAACGGAGAAGGTGCCTGTGTTGAACCCTTCTTGGAAATAATGGTTTTCCCCGATCTATATAGAAGAGGATGGCTATTATTGTAACAACCAGACATTTGTGTCTGCACTGTCACTCACTCATCTATCTATCTCTATCTCTACAGTGGTAGAGGTCTCGCCTGCCACTCGGGATTCCTTTGCTTGATTCGCGGCCACTGGTTTTCTCCGATCTATATAGAAGAGGATGTCTTTTATTGTAACAACCAGACATTTGATTCTGCACTGTCACTGACTCACTCATCTATCTATCTATCTATCTATCTATCTATCTATCGACTATTGACTATCGACATTTGCTGTCTGCCGCTGTGATTGTTGGGAGTGAGTGTGGAGGTGCAGGTGTGCATGTTTGCTGCTGCCAGGTTTGTTTGTGGTTTTTCTCCTCTACTTTTTTCGTTCTTTCTTTCTTTCTTTCTGAATGTGTCTTTGACAGTTTTGTAAGAGGTTTTTCTGAAGAGTTTCCCCATGCTGAGCTGACTCCTGCAGTCAGCGAAGTGATCGGGTTGTCTGGGGCTGGGTCGGGGAGGGGGGAATCAGAGTTTTTTATTCGAGACTTTAACACGTCGGCATGGCGTTAAAGTGACCTCTGATGAGTTTTTGCCCCTGGAGGAGTGTGTTCTGGCGATCGGGCAAGTTGTCGGTTGTGAAAATATAAAGTCGGCAGCTCGTATGAGCGGGTCTGTTGTGCTGTTTCTGAGCAGCATTGAGTTGGTCTCGCGTATCGTTGAGACTGGTATAGTGATCGGTGGTGTTTTGATCAATGTCACCCCACTAGCAGCTCCGGCCAGGAGAGTTACTTTGTCTAATGTCCCTCGTTTTCTGTCAAACGACCTATTAGAGAGGGAACTGGCGAGACATGGGTGGATAATGTCGGGTTTGAAACGTATACCGCTGGGGTGTAAGTCACAGCAGTTGAAACATGTTGTTTCGTTCAGAAGGCAGGTATTCATGATTTTGAATGACATAAATGGGGATCTGAACATTGTGCTTAAGTTCAAGGTTGATGGCAATGATTATGTTGTCTTTGTCACATCTGATTCTATGAAGTGCTTCAACTGCGGTAATGAAGGCCACACTGTTAGGCATTGCCCCGAGAAGGATCAGGATGAGGGTGCTGGTCCCAGTCGACGGGGGGGTCAGCCCAAGCAGGCCAGGTCGGGGAGTGGTGAGCAGCCCGGCCGCCCTACTAGCGGAGCAGCCGAAGTGGCAGAGGAGGCGAGAAGAGGGGCTGCGGGGGAGGCTGTTGAAGAGAGTGAGGGTCTGGAGGTCCAGGTACAGGAGAGTGTGGGCGCTGAGAGGACTTCCGACCGCGGCGGTACCGTGCCGACTGTGGAGGTCCCAGGTGTTAGCGGTGTGTCAGCTAATGTTTGTGGAGCATCAGACAGTACGGATGACAGCCGTTTAACTGGACTGGATGGCAGTATACAGCAGCAGGATGGGGCATCAGGTAGTGGAGTGGGGGTGAGCAGCGAGAGGGCTGGTGACCAGACTGAAAAGATGGAGACTGTGAAGACAACACTGAGCAGTGTGTGGGACACGGGAATGGAAGTGGGGACGGATCCTGGTCAGGACAGCAGGGTTTTTAAAGTGCCTGGGAAGAAACGCATTCGCAAATCTGAGGACGGTGCTTCTGCTAAAAAACGGAGTCCAGCTCCTGAGCCTTGATGAGTCAGTGTGCTCCCAGGAGATGCTCAAAGGAGCCTGCCTAAAACAGTGTGCTACCTAGAGATCCTGAAGTCACCCCCGCAGGCTGTAGAGCAATACTCAAAAGCACCTGTGTTGCTCCCAGAAACAAAAGAGGAAAAACTGGAAAAACCAGTATACCAGTCAAGCAACTTAAGCTCAAGAAGGGAGGCAGCTTGACCAAGCCAGTTTAAGCTGACAAGTTACTGTGACTGCCTATATTATTTTTCATGTTAGTTTTTTACGAAATTGGAGTTACAAGGTTCTGCACTGAACACAAATCTACTAAGAAGTGTCTCCTTAAAACTCAACCATAAAAATAAAATAATAGTAAAATAAAAAACTTCAGAAGGAATTATTTTCAACTGAGAGTTTGCTTGTACACTGTTACTTAACAAAAATATATTACACTGCACACAAATTATTTCTGACCAATCCAACATGGCCAAACGATATAAACAATGCACTATTCTTGAACAAACCTGAACACAACTTTATACAGCAGGTCACACGTTTTGGAGGAATAGAAAATAAAATCTAAACAATAATAAAAGGCTTCCAGCAAATGTGTTGCTTGGCCCCATAATAAGTATTTGAACTGTTTCAAAGTGAAAGCTTCAGACCATTTTGTTGCGGTTTGCAAGTTAACAAGTTCTGCTGTCCAAACATGACACTATCCTTAAGTTAGCCACTCAAAGTGACTTAATCATATCCTGCAGAACATCCTTTGAAATTAAGCTTTTTCTATGATAGCCTGCAGTGGTTTTCAACCCTGATCCCGAAGGGCCTCCTCTGACTCCAGCAAGTCTGCAACAGCAGCCACACATTCCTCAGCCCAGTTAAAATGAGGCTCATTTTCACAAGTTAAACATGCATGTCTGTAGATTCTTGTATAGCAGGACTTTACACGCTTGTCCTGCTGCGTGGGGACATTTCTACACTTGTCAGGTTGACTGCAAAGGTATTGTATTTCATTCTAATACAGTCATTCACATACCTTTTCTCTCCGGGGCCAATTAATCTCTCCGTAGCTAAAAGTGATTTCTTCATCAGGGAAAATGTCTCTTATCGCAAAGAGGCACAAATGTGGCTTCGGATCCACAACAATTGGTTTCATTTTGCAGGTTGGATTTTTGTGCTCATCAGGAACTAGTCTACCCACAGAGCTGCCTTCCTTTGCAGCGTCAATGCTTTGTGCTAAAGAGAAGGACACATTGATCTTAGCCTGAAGTAAGACATTATCGATCAAGTTTAGCCATGAAGTGCACATACCAACTGATCAGTGTGTCTGCCTTGAGCAAGCAGTGCTCGCATTGCTCTAAACCAGTGGGTTATTCTCCATTTGAAATGAACTCAGTTTCCTCCGGGACGAGCTGAGTGAAAAACAGCCCAGAGAAGTGCTCTGGGAAAGAGAGACTGCAGGACTGATCGCCAGTGCTTTGATGAAGCGCAATGAGCAGCAGCTTGTGATCAAACTAAAGACGGCACGGCTGTCATCGCAATAAAAAGGTAGTGCTATTTTCTCACTGCACACTACCGCCGGCATTTCGTACTGCATACAATCACCGCATAATGTGCGATGTGTGACGAAAATGAGAAACAGAGTTGGATAAAACTTCATAGTTTTTCATATGAGCATCACACCCAACATTTTCAGGGCAGAAACACAGCATTTACATTGGAAATTGAACACTGTTTGAATTTCTTTTGTTTTTAAACGAGCTCATATACATAAACACGACTATACAAGCAAAATGCAACCTACAAAACACGACTAAAATAAACTGTACGCAACAAAGTGTGTAAACGGGTGTATACATCGGTATGCACATATATTAGCAGACTTATGCAATCTTTCACAATTACGAGTTGTATTACAAAGCCGTACAAAACACAGCTCTGGTGGGTTTAGTGTTGATCAATAGCGGCGCATCTGATGTGTGATCAGTTTGGGGCTTCGAAATAACGTCATAATGAGCTAATAATGTTTACAACAGACCAATATTGCAAACAGAGTTCGCCATTATTACTTTTTATGCTAACGTTAATGACTTAAAGTGATTGAAATCTTTTTCAATGATCACATACCACCGTATGAAAGTCAAACAGGAAAGCCTCAGACACACACACACACACACACACACACACACACACACACACACACACACACACACACACACACACACACACACACACACACACACACACACACACATATTATGGAGCTTTGATGGGGCTCCCCCTGGTGGTCACTGTTGTGCGCTGCAACAGTCGTGGGGTGGGTAATGTCAGGCAGCCAATCATGGTCCCATGAATTTGCATACGGTGGCGCAAAGGATTCTAGGACAATGAAGCAAACACGTACGTTTCCAATGTCTACACATGAGATGAAAGAGACAGTATGACATGTTTCGTTCCTAGGATTCCTCGTGTGAATGTGAGGGGCAAGAGACCCAGAACCCAAGTGCGCTTCTCAGGTGCAAATAGTTGCAAAGGAGTATGGGAAACGACACCCCACCCTTTTTCCAATGACAAGCGGTATTACGTCACATAAATAGAAGCCCGTGTCGCTGTCCACTACTGGGGAGAGTAGTAGTGGAGGAGCTTTCTCTCTATACCATATAAGGCCAGCCAGCCCGGAAGGGGACCGGCCCATGCACTGCAAAAGGCTGGGCTGTTAGTGACCCTTCTGTTTTTGGAAAAATACATCACAGCTAACAACACTAGCAAACTCAATCACAACACACCCTATTCTCATGAGGGACGCTCTTGTGGCCGACACACAGCTTTATTTATATGCACCATTCATACTTCATGCCTCAATACATGGATTAGGGAGCACACACTTCACTCATACTCTTTCACACTGTCTCCAACATGCTCATGGCAAATAACAAACACACCTCAAACTACCTTCTGTTTTATTGTTTAGTGTATTTTACATTTTACAAATAAAAACAATTCAAATTTTTAATACTTGTGATTAAAAACTTTTTTTTAAATCAATTCTTAAAATCACTTAAAAAAAATTAAAATCTTTGTGATTTAACGAAAACAAAATACTTAACTTCAAATAAACAAGTGCACAAAACAACAAAACAAACGTGATTAAAGCAAAACTGCTACCAACAAAAAGGTCAAATACATTGAAAATCACTGAAAATGCACTGGACAAAATAAAAAAACAATTAAATAGGTAGAAATAAAAAACAAACAAAAAAGCTCCAATGCATTTAAAATTAAATCCAAAACGGACAATGTATTTGTCAAAAAAATAGAACAAAACTAAACCAAAAAAACCCTAAACAATTAGTGTTTTAAAAACAACAATATCTTTCAAAACAGTTAAAATTCATTTTTAAAAGTCATTTTAAAATCAATCATTCATAAAATAGGTAAAAGATCTTGGACTCGGGCTCCAGCAGGGGGAACTGACCGTCCTCGGAGGTGGGTCCCATCATGCGATCCTGAGCTCCCCCACATCTTGTATATGCCAGTTCTTATAGGCTTCCTCCTTGCCCCTCTGATGGACCTCCAGATTGACGTAGTCCCTCACAAGCACCATGCCCCTCCGCGCGATGACAATCGGGTCCAGCTCCTGCTTATTGAATAGACAGATATTCCGTCCCTCCCACAGGGCCTGCTTCACTGCGCAGACGACACGCCACCAGCACCTCAGGGTGGAAGATGTTAATCCACTGGCAGGACCATATAAGATCTGCTGGGCGGTCGCCCGCGCAGAAACGGCAAACCTGTGGAGGAACGGAGAAAACAGGAGCCAAACCCTGTAGGCAGAGGGGCAATCTCTAAAGATGTGAGCCTCCGTCTCCTTCCCCAGGCAACCCTTATAGGGGCAGGTGTCATAAGGAGCTATGCCCCTTCTGTGCATGAACACTCGGGTGGGGAGACACCGACTCACAGCCATCCAGGAGACATCTTTCTGCGTATTCGTGAGGCAAATGTGCGTAGCGTTAGCCCAGATAAACCGGCAGGTTTCGGGAGGGAAATCTTCTATCCGGCTGGTCTCCTGGGTAGATCTCATCTGGCTACAGATGGTCTTATAATCCCAGGAGGCCAGCACGACTTTATGGAGGTCTACTTCGAGCGCAAAGGCTCGGAGCGCCCTGTAGAACGGCGGGGGATCCCATGAGTGCGGCCTGGTGTTATCCATGGCGCAGAGGCCGAATGGTCTCAGGCTGCTAGCAAAATAAAAGCGGTTCATGAAACTCACTTTCTTACCAGCATCCTGGATGTTCTTGACCACATAGGCCAGCCCCTGCGCCTTTATCAGCCGCACAACGTCCGGGACCCCGCTGCCTCCATCCAGGGTACCCTTCACCATCTGCACTCTTTTCAGCCTCTCCATTTTGCTCCCCCAGACAAACCGAAATATAATTCGGGTCACTAGTTTTACGATGACCTTGTCTGGGGGGAAGATCATTCCTACGTAGAGGAGTATCGGGAAGAGGATGGCCTTTACGACCAGCACCTTACCAGCCATCGTCAAGGTCCTTGTGCTCCAGCCGTGGATCTTCTTTTGGACCTTAGATATGGCCTCCTCCCAGCTCCGGGTGCCCGTGTTGGTCCTGTCGATCGTGATCCCCAGAACCTTGATAAACGGCTTCACAGGGAACACGGTCGGCGGGCCCCGGCCGACAGGCCATGCCCTGGAGAGGTAGACCTCGCTCTTGGCCTTGTTGACAGCGGCCCCCGTCGCCCTGCAGAAGCCGTCCAGCAGTTCCTCGACCCTGGCCACGGACGGAGCATCCGTGCAAACCACGGCCACGTCGTCCGTGTAGGCCAGGGCCTTCAGTTGCTCTCCGCCGGAACCCGGGAGATGGAAACCTGTCACCCGGACGTCCCGGCGGATCGCCTGCATGAACGGCTCCAGACAGAGGACGTACAGCAGGGCCGACAGGGGACAACCCTGCCGGACCCCCGACCTGACCGGAAATGGTTCGGTCAGGTGGTGGTTCACAAGGACCCTGCTGCTTAGACCGCTGTAAATGATCTTAACCCATTTCCTCAGGCCAAGAGCGAGACCCATCCTCTCCATGACAAGCTGCAGGTATTCGTGGCCCACTCTGTCGAAGGCTTATATATCCCCCTTGAATGACGACGACGATGATAAAACAGACGACGTGTGGGGTTTTGGAGGGGGGTCTGACGGCTCAGGGGCTACTCTCTTCTAAGAGGGCGGTGTGTCGTGACGTAGTGAAGAGATAGGATAAAAGGCGCAACAATTCATTCATGGTTTAAAATTAAAGAGAATGTCTTACCCGAAAGCTGCGGACGTCGACAGGCTCTACAGGCCTCTTCAAACCCGGGATCACCCCTGGTTCTATTCCCCAGATTTTGTATACACTCCGGAACCCTCTGACTGCGGTTACCCTCCAAGACCTCAGACCCCGGTCCCTCAGGACGAAACAACATGCGGTGCGATGGATGTCCAAATGAGTCTCGGGGATCCCCAGCCTCTGGAGCTCATGGAGGGCCTCGATTTTGCCGAACTGTCTACCGTCTGTGCGTCTCAGGAGGGGGTCAGTCCAATGGATGTAGAAACACCCCACAAACCACCAGGCGACCCAATGAGCATCGGACTGTCCCGGGGGCGTGATGAAGACGCAGGATTTATGCCTGGGGTATGTGACCAAGTAAGCAGAGTGGTTAAAAGCACCCTGGTGTATATTCTGAGTGCTCTCATCGACCGAGCTCTGAAAGAAGTCTGTCGGGGGTGTGAAGTGAATCACCCCAGTCAGTTGAGACACAGTTGTTTGTTTGAACCAGACCGTTACTATTTCCTGTTCTATTTCAACATGTTTTACAGAAGACTGAACAAACTGTGGCTGAAACCGGCACTAATCAAGGCGCTGTCTTACTCCCACATACATGTCACTGCGGGACAAGTCCAGAAAATCGTAGATGAGATTTTGCTGGAGCTGAAAAAGGAGCCGTTTATAATAGAGAAACTTGGGCAGCTGTTCAATGACCTGGATGAGCCGAGTAGAAAAACCGCTGGCAAGCTAAAAGCTTATTTCTTCCGTAAAGAAGTTAAAGCTGGGGGCAGCGACGAAGAATTCGACATCTACGCCACTGATTCAGACTCTGACCTGAACTAAGGGACTTTGAACATGGGGAATGTTCTGGACTGCTTCTGCAACTGGTTCTGTCATCAACACTCTGCAGCTAACCTGATTGCGCTATTACACCATGTGCTTGACAGAAAAGTAGCCAACGCGAGCCTTTTCTCTACAGATTTAACCATCGATGAGGATCAACTTTCAAACCTGGAAAAGTTAATGGTTGCTGTAACAAAGACCGGGGGGTACGAACACTGGGATGAAGCGCTCAAGGGGGCCAAGAATGATATTAGGCCATTTCATCAACATCTGTATGACCTCTTACTGAGCATGTTTAATACACCTCTGTTTACTTTTAAAATAGGTCATATTGTTGTTTTATTTACATATGTAACTGAGGTGTGTGCCTACAAGATAAAGAAACAGGTATTTGTTGATATAGATCAAGTAACCAATCATCTGATTTCTTTTTGTCTGGACTGTAGAAAAAAATGTTGTGTATGTTATACTTTTCTCAAATGTCTAAAAAGGGGTATCTGCTCTCCTGAAGTTGAATAAAAAACCTTGTATAAAAACTTTGCGCATAGTGTGGGTCTGTGTGGTTATTTGACAGAATGACTCGGCAAGCTCCCCAAATGCAGGAACTATACTGCAACCCAGCCAAGATTGGGGGTTTGGCAGGAAAGAAGGGTTTTCAAAGAGGACTCGCTGAGGCCAGAGTGAAGGTTAATGATGTGGTTGTTTCAGAATGGTTACGGGAACAAGACGCCTATACCTTACATAAACCTCTCAGGATTAACTTTAAAAGAAACCGCGTATATGCAACTGACATAGACTCACAATGGCAAATGGATCTAGTCGATATGTCAAATTTATCAAAACATAACAATGGTCACAAATTTATGTTGATGTGTATCGATGTGTTATCAAAATATGCCTGGGCTCGCATTCTACATAATAAAACAGGTTGGGCGGTGACAAGGGCCTTTGAGGATATATTGTCCCAGGGTCGATGTCCTAAAGAACTGCAGACTGATAAAGGAAATGAGTTTCTCAACAGAGAATTTCAGAATCTACTGAAGAGACACAAAATACATCATTTCACCACCGGTAATGAGCTTAAGGCATCGGTAGTGGAGAGGTTTAACCGCACCATAAAGACCAAAATGTGGAGATATTTTACAGCGGTCAACACGTTCAAGTATTTTGATAAAGTTCAGGATTTTATCGATGCTTACAACCAAGGGTATCACACCAGTATTAAAATGAAGCCTATAGATGTTGATCAAAGTAATTCTTTTAAGGTCTATACAAAATTATACGGACCATTTATTAAGAAGGGAAAAACTACTTATAAGTTCAACATCGGTGATGTGGTTCGCGTTTCAAAGCTAAGGAGTACTTTTGCCAAAGGTTATGAACAAACATTTTCTGACGAATATTTTACAGTTACCGAACAGTTGGCTAGAGACCCCCCCGTGTACCGGTTAAAAGACTATGACGGGGAGGATATAGAAGGAACGTTTTACGAAGCCGAGTTACAAAAAATTATTGTGGGTAAAGACAGTGTATACAGAGTTGAAAAGATATTAGCTGAAAAAACCCAGAACCGGAAAAAATATGTGTTGGTAAAATTGCTTGGATGGCCTGAAAAGTTCAATAGTTGGGTCCCGGAACAACAGGTTTGCGATATTCAATCCTTATAACAACTGGCCGCGGGTGTGTTGGGGGCATTACTTTCGATACTCAAGATGGAATCAGGAGGCTTTTACGTGACTCTACCCAGTAACGCCTCTCTCGATATATACCCTAAAAATGAAATATCCAGTTACACGGTACAATTTGGAAAATCTATAGATCTAAGGGGGTCGTGGGAAGTGGGGTTGGCGGAAATACAGTATCCTTACACTTGGGCTGTTTTACAAGATAAGGATGCCACCTTCGCCATTTTTGATGATGTTAAAAAGAGTCAATGGACATTCACGATACAAGGAGGTTATTATGACAATGTGGATAAAATATTAGATGAGATGCATAAACAGTTCTCAGAAGGCACCCCCAACATCAAGCTATATTACAACCCTATTAAAAACAGAGTGTACAAGGTGTCAAAACCAGGTATTAGCATTCAAACCAGCGGCCAACTGGGGCGTATATTAGGGTTCTATTCTGACACAGAGAGCAGGTTCTCAGAAGTGGTGGCCCCCTTCCCGGCTGACATCAGGGGCGGCTTTTACACTCTTTATGTGTATACGGATATCATAACCCACCAGAGGGTCGGGGATAGTTATGTCCCCCTTTTGAGAAATGTACTTATTAAAGGTAAAAGCAATGACATGGTCACAATTACTTATGACAAGCCACACTACGTACCAGTCTCAAAGACCCACTTTGACAACATCACGATCGAAGTAAAATCGGATCAGAATATCAACGTACCCTTCCGCTTCGGTAAAGTTATTGTCAAACTACATTTTCGATCCCTGAAACAGTGTGTACATTATTAAAATGGCTACCTCGAGGGGTTATGTAGATCCTAGCGCCTATGTGGATTATTACAAGATGCAAGCCAGGAACGGCTTGCCCGGTTTTGTAGGAACCCCCACAATGTATGGCACCGGTCTAGGAGGACTCTTTCGTGGTCTCTTTAGAATGGCCGTACCCCTGCTTAAGAGAGGCTTTGCTATAGCCAGACCCCACTTGAAATCAGCGGCTAAAAATATTGTTAGTGACGTGTTCACCAATGTTATGAACCGGGCAGCTAGCCATGAGCATCAGGAGGGTTCGGGTCTCATGGTAATGGCGAGGAGGGGGGGTAAAAGAAGAAACAGCATGTGTCCACCAGGGCGACGAAGATCCGTGGCTAACAAAAAACGAAGAATCTCTCATTCTCCAACATATCGTGGAAACACTCGGAGAAGGAAGCAGCACAAGAAAAAACCTGCATAAAGAAAGTCTCAAAGAAAGACAAATAGAGCCTCAGGATACATCTTTTAAACATGTCTTTTGTCCACAGTCTATCGGAAGAATGCGTCAAATCAGAACTGGATCTGTTTACAGTTCCATACACTCAAACGAGTATAGATAAGAGCATATATGTAGAGATTCCCCCTCTTTCCGCAATTTCAGACACGGCCCCTCTGGAGTTTTTTATAGCTGGCAATGGCGAGGATTATATTGATTTGAATATTTTAATGAACTGTAAAGTGACTGATGAGGATGGCGATGCAATCGAGAAGACGGCCAACACTGGGGTCATCAATTACCCGGTGGCCACCATGTTTTCACAGGTGGATGTGACCCTGGGAGATCGGCTCATTAGTCAAAGCAGCAATACTTACCCCTATAGAGCCATGATGGAGTGTATCCTTAATTATAGTGAGGAGACCCTAAGCAAACAGTTCAGCCCCGGCCTTTTCTTCAAAGACACCCCGGAAGCTATGGACGACAAGGATCCAGAGGGACTCAATAAGGGTTTGCAAAAAAGAACGGCCTTTTCAACAGAAGGGAGGACCTTTGAGCTAATGGGGCATATCCATGCAGACATATTTTTCCAAGAAAAACTCATGCTCAACGGGGTAGACATTAAAATTAAAATGATCCGTAGTAAAAGTGCTTTTTGTCTGATGACCCCTGATACTGAAAAATATAAACTGACCATATTATCGGCCTCGCTGTTTGTGAAAAAAGTGTCCGTCTCCCCGGCGGTTAAACTAGGACACGCGCAGGCGTTAATGATGGCAAACGCCAAGTACCCGATCGAAAGAGTCTATATGAAAGTCCACAGTATCCCCGCAGGGACACGGGTGATGAACCAGGAAAATCTGTTTCTAGGTCAGCTCCCAAAACAGGTTATTATAGGTCTCGTGGATAATGATGCATTTACCGGGGTTTACAACAAGAACCCCTTTAACTTTAAACATTATAACGCGGAATTTATAGCATTGTACGTCGATGGTGTGCAGGTTCCATCCAGACCTTTTCAACCTGACTTTGAAAACGGCAATGCGGTTCGTGAATATTACAGTCTAGTACTGGCTACGGGTCGCCATCTCAAGGATCAACCTCTGCTGATCGATCGCCGGGAATACTGCAGCGGATACACCCTGTACGGTTTCAACCTGACCCCTGACGAAGAGTGTGGACAACATTTTTCTCTGATGAAGACGGGCAATATGCGTTTGGAGATGCGTTTCAAGCAGCCTCTACCACGCACTGTAAATATGGTCGTGTATGCTGTGTTTGACAACATTATTGAGGTGAATCAGAGGAGAAACGTTCTGTATGATTATTATTAAAATGAACACCAGAGAGCTCAACCACATCATGAATGCCCTGGCCGGCTCACGGAAACTGTTTCAAGGAGTCTACGCCTGCGACCAGCTGCCTAAATTTAAGATCAAGAATTTACCTGCAATGTACATAATCAACACACACCCTAAAAATATGCCCGGAGAACATTGGCTGGCTATTTATCTAAGGGAGGACCACCGTGGTGAATTTTTTGATTCCTATGGAAACCCCCCGGATTTCAGACCTTTCCCTCGGAAGATCAATAACTTTCTGCTCAACAACTGTCAAGAAACCATTTACAGCGGTCGTCAAGTACAAAGTCTTCAGACCTTCACTTGTGGTCAACACTGTGTGTTTTTCTTATATCATAGATCTAAAGGAAGGTCATACCCCGATATTATGGCCTTGTACAGTGAGGATTTAGGCCAAAATGATAAAAAAGTGGCAGAGTTTGTCAGGACACTGTGGACCCCCCCTTATAACACAATGACTTACGACCCTAGCCAGCCATGTATACAGATGGGGTGTTCTTGTGAGGATTTTAAAAGATGTCATGCGTGTTAAGGTGAAAAAATAATGAAAACAGCCTTTGAATCATTAGTTTTGTTTTTATTCAACACAATTCTTATACAAAGCAGGGGTTATGTTATAAATAAATGTACAACATTTGAAAAAAAAAAAAAAAAAAAAAAAATGTTTGTCGGGTCATTATTTACAGGGGAGACAAATAAAAAC
Source organism: Amia ocellicauda (assembly GCF_036373705.1). Taxonomy (NCBI): domain Eukaryota; kingdom Metazoa; phylum Chordata; class Actinopteri; order Amiiformes; family Amiidae; genus Amia; species Amia ocellicauda. Next base: position 30,396 of record NW_027103005.1, read on the forward strand.
ATGAGATTAATAAGCTTCCCAACGATGGATAGATCCTGAGGATGGTCGCTCAGCACGGTCAGAGTAATGAGATATCGGAGTCAGATCAGTCTCCACCTCTTTACACAGACGGATTTTTTGTCGCGTTTCCTGGTTAGGAACTGTTGATTGGGGCATGTCCAGACAGGCCATCGCCTGTAGGAAAGCATTCCAGCCTACAGGTCAGCGACTATCGGGTACCTTATTAGTGCTAGTGACACTCTTCAACAAATCAAACATGTGTGAACCTTTGAGCAGTTGTCCTTTAAAAACAAATTCACCCTGTTCATTCCAAGCCGTTACCCGCGGTTACTGAACCATTTTGTGCAGGATATATTCTGCATGTCTTTTGCTTCTGGCCGGCATGTTTCTCAAAACATCCGTTACAACATCTCCCTCTGAACTCTCAACAGGTTCGGTCACCGCAACATCTTTATCAACCATACCCCCCACATCAGCCCCAGAACCATTTTCTTGAGAGGCCATGGTTAAAGTTAAAATGTTTTGATCTTTTTCACCCTGTCTATCCAGACGGAGGTAGCGCTGTAACGTGTTGCTATACAACTGGGCTTTGGAATACTGATTTAAATCGGCCCTGGCCAGTATAGCTTTCATTTCAGAGTCCAGGTTGTTTTCGGCCGTTTGTCTAATGGGCTCTGGCCCGACAACATTTTTTCTCAGTTTCTCAAGCTGCTCCTGAGGGATCAAAAACATTTTCTGAGCATATTCCATTATTAACCCACTCTGGAAGCTAGAAGACTGGTTAGGAAAGGCACGGCTATGCTCAACAGCGGTCCTATAAAACCCCTGGTTTGATTAATCTTCTTTCTTTTTCTTTTAATAGAATACTTCTTATTAGCGATGATCTTGATAACCGCTTTTTGTTTTTTGAGTTTAGAATGTTGAGAAGGGGTTAGGGGTATATTACCGCGTAAGATGTTAAAAGCTATTTCACACAGGGTCTCGATCAAATCCGAGGGGGCCCCTGCCAGCACAGCTTTCCTATGGCGCGGGCTCCCCTCAAATAACATTTGCAAAAGCGGCAGATTTCTTTTAATCCAAACAGACATTCTTATTTATTTCCTTTTCTTTAGCACATACACTGCCCGCCAATCGGGCGGGCACAAACCTGTTCTGAGGCGAAAGTCTTCTGGGGTTTGTGCTTTTAAGTCCGCAATCAAGTACCCGTAGGGTTTTTTGGTGGCATCCTCAAATGCCTCCAAAAAGAACTTGGTCTGGTTAGGGTACATTTGACGAGCCAAGACGGTGACCTGTAGTTTATCTCTGGGGTTTTTAAAAAGAATTATATAATTGGCATTTAAATTAATAGTGCGGCTTTTTTTACCTTGAAAAAATAGATTTTGAACTAAATAAATAATACTTAAATTCCTATGATGATTGTACTTTGTGAAAGCTTTTTCCACTTCACTGTTGTCACCGGCCTGCTCCATCAGGTCATCAAGGATCACTAGATTAGTTTGACCGGGCGGGAACAAGTCATCGGCACACAACGAGGCGGGGAGACCTTGCACAAATTTCAGATTATTTTTTTTCGAAGCCAAATCATCGTAGAGAGGTTGCCAGCAAGAGTAACACCACACTATGTTGTCAAGAGCTTGGGACACGGTTGCGTCCACATCTTCTATGATGTTCTTTATAAGATAGCTCTTACCCGAATTGGAGGGACCGGCTATAATACAGGAGAAAGGGTGTTGAAGTCTGTTTTCAAAACCACCGCTAATATCCATAAGGCAGAGTGGTATAATCAGTCTTCAACACTCTTTTATTGTACACCACCCTGAACCATTTGTTTAGTGATCTATTTTCCAACGTGTACCCCTTTTTATTGCGATAGATCTGATTTCCGGCTGTAATAATCTCACGAGGAGGCGCGTCTTTCTCGGTTACAAAACTTTGTACCAGGGTCGTCAGAGACTTGATGTTAATGAGCTTGTTGTTACAATGGTTCAGAGTGAAACCCTTAACTTTCATACAGGTCTTACCCGCAGCCGTTCTGTATGCGTAAGTCTTAGGACCCCCTGAAACAAACTCTACTATGTGGTCCTGAGGATCTAGTTCGCTCGTTAACTCCCCAAGGTAGTCCCCGAGGGGAGGGACCCAATCCCCTGGCCTGGTGACAAAGATTACAGAGTCAGTATCATGATAGAGTGTGCGTTCCTGCAACTGATCCATTAAGTTGTACAGTTCAAGCCGGGCGTAAGCCGTGGTAAAAACCGCTATGAAAACATTAACGTTCCCCTGTTTGGTGGGGAAATCTTTAGGGGCCCTCCACTGGACCTGTGCCACGTGGTCATTTAAGAATTGAAAGTGTGATACTGCATGTTGTTTGGAAAACATAAATTCTATAAACTGTTCAGGGGTTTTAATCAAGGTTGTGTTTAGACGGTTATTTCTTTCCCCAAACTTACCCCACAGACTGTTTAAAATCAGTATGGACATTTGTCTCTTGGCGGGGTTTACAGTTATGTTCCCCGGCTCTAGACGGATCCCTTCCTTTTCAAAATATTGCTGAACGTATCGCTCTTTGGCCGCGGAGTCAACACACCATGAGGGATAGCCCGATGCCTCCTGTTTCCCTTTCAGATGGGTCATAATGTAATCAGCAAAAAGAGTATCAGATTTTTCAGAAAAATGCCAAACCTCATACACCTTACCGACTCTGTAACCTTTCTCCACCGCCTTGACAAGCTCAATGCTACACCAGACACCCGTCAGCGCTCTCTCTTCATCACTGTGCAGACAAGAGGTATTTTGATTTTCAGTTTCCACACACGTTCTACACAGAGGGAACATCAATTTTCCCGAACACCTGTAAGGCAACACGGGTAAGAACAGCTCGCGAGGAGGGTACATGGTGACTTTGATCAAACCAAAGTAATGTCCGATTTCGAGAAAGTCACGATAAACAATGGTTGGATGCCCCACCGGGTACATTTTGGTCTTGTTGACATAAGGGTACAGACTGGTGAAATCATAGTAATCTACTCTCTCACCCTCCTTTACCTCATAACGTAAACAGAGGGCGTTGGTACGACCCCCAAATAACGCATCCCGGGGCTCTAGACGTTCAGGACAGTCCAAGGTTTCCATAAACCGTTGTACCCCCGCATCCTGTTGCTTCAGGGTCGTCCACTCGTGTTCCCAAATCACCAGCACGTTCAAACCATAGGTGTTTTTTAAAGTTTCAATTCGTTCCTGGAAATCATAGTACATATCACCGCAGAGTTTTTGTGTTACGGGGTTAAAGGTGTTTGGGTCGAAGCACTGAGGACAGCCATGGTAAATACAACCAGCAAACTCATAAGCGGTACGCCGCCCGGACACGTCGCTAAAACCGTCTAAGTAGTAAGGCCCCATTTTGATTTCCCCTTGATTTAAAGCATGTCTGATGAAGATGTTATCCCGGGCACTCAGGTATTCCAGCCACTGTATGGAGACAGTCGAAAAGTTCTTTTGTCTAGCATGATAGTTGTCAGAAGTGGTGACCGCTATAGTGTTTTTCTGCAAGAAATTGGACCGATACATTTTCATGCAGAGAGACGCTATGGTCACACTTTGCAAAGGGTCGAGACCCGATGTGTTGATAACCTCGGCGCGGAAACGCACACAGGCTTCTGTAAGGATCACCACATCATTTTTACAATAAGCGGCCATCTCTTCTCGGAAATCAAAAACACCTCCCTTAACCGTATTGTACCATTTAAAGAATTCCTCCCTCTCATGAGACATCATAGTATCAACCCCATAATAAGAGGCGGGCGGGTAGGACCCTCGATAATTTTGAGTGTCCTTAGTATTAAAAAAAAATGGCAGAACCAATCTTTCTTCTGAGCCTCAAAACCCAGAGCTTTAGGCAAAGCGCTCAATTTCATGGGGAGGAAATTTAACGAGTCTATGTAACGTTGGTTGAAAGCTTCGTCGGTGAAACACATGATCTTGCTACCCTGAGCTATTATTTTTGGGGTCACCCCATTTTCCACCAGATACTTCATCAAATGTAAGAATCATAACCCTTAGCATTGTGGGCAATAAATGTGTAATTGAGGTATTTTGGACCGCGATACCGCGTAAAGAAATCCCTGACACAACTCTCACCGCTAGCTGACCACTCACGATCCAACATGTCAATACAGTGTATATAATTAGCAACGTGGACCCCGTTTTCTTGCTGGCATTCAAAATAAAAAAAGACATACCGGTTGTGCGGCAGCTCCTTTTTAACCGGCTGAATAAAGCACTGGTGTTCGGACCCCGGGGTTAAATCAGCATTACAGATCCTGCATCTCGGCTCCAGACATTTGTGTGGTTTAACCTCATGAAAACGGTACTGGAGGCAACACTGCGGGCAATATTTAGTTTGATCACAATAACTCCGTTTTTTAACCCCCTCAGCAGCGGCCCTCTGTACCTTATGCTCAGAAAAACAGAACGCTGAGAGACAAATCCTTAAGAAATCTTTACATCGGATGGTAGGGGCCAAACCCTTACGACATTGCGGATTGAAACAGACGTTACAGTAACCGTCACAGCGGTGCTTAAGCTTATCATTGAAGGCCTTATAACACCAATGACAAACATACGAACAACCCAAAAAAGCCGTCAAACTCTTTATTCCAAAGTAATGACTATCACTTAGGAAGAGAAACAGTGTCTGTGTATGGGTTTCAGGATGTGTCTGAAATTTCACAAATACTTCCTTTACCTGACAACGGTACCACACAACAATTTTTAAAGACAACAACTCCTCAAACTTGGTATTGTCTGAAAAAGCAACCATCTGTTGAGAGTTTAAGCCGGCCCTCTGATGAAGCATTAAAGCCTCTTGCAGAGCTTGGGGTTCAGGCATGTCGGGGGTGAGTAGTTTTATTAAACTGTAAGCAAAACAGAGCTTATTGTCCCCACGGGAACTCACCACAAATTGCCTGAGCTTGGTCCTAATTATGTCGTTCTTCAAGCATTTCGACAGTCTTCTAAGCGCCCCACCCTCAGGGTTACGAACCACATTCATTACCAGAGACAGACTTTCATCAGCTAAGATGGCTGCGTTACTTTGCAATAACGCTTCGATTTTAGCCAGAAATTCATCAACATCTAAATTAACTCCACTCAGCATTACAGATAGGTTGCTAAACAAATCATCCCCTCTGAGTTCTAACTGTACAACATCTCGAGGTCTGACCCTTTCAGCAACCTGTTCAAGCATGTTTTGCAAGGCCTCGTGTATGCTGACAAATATTTCTGCATAATTGTCACAATTTAAAAGTTCTGCAAAATTAAAACGCTGAATCATTTCAAAATTGTTATAGGCCGGTCTATCTATAATCACGGGATCACTGGTACTCTTGGACACATCATCATTTTGAACAAAGCCTTCACCCCCTACATTCTCACAGAGCATGTCCTCCACAGCCTTATCAGTCTCAGAACCCTCCACATTCCGAACACCCCCACTGCTGACATCTACAAAACCCCCTTTTTGAGGAGGCTCATTTAAAGCCTGTAAAAGTCCTTCAAAGATATCCAACCGGTTAATGTCAAGACCCTCCTCTATAGTGACGGCTGCTTCTGCCGCCATCCTGTGTTCTAATTGTCTCAAATCATTTATAATAGGGGCAGAATTTGGTCGGGGTAGCTCCTCCAAAGCCTCCACCATTTCAAACAAATCGGGGTGAACTAGGGGGTGAACCTCTATAAGCGCTATCGGTGGGAGGTGGTTATTTAGATCATTGACCATCTGTAACAGGTCGGGGTTCACCTGTAAGTCTGTTAATTCACATTCTATCGGTGGTAATTGGGGGTTATTTAAATCATTTATCATTTGTAATAGTTCCGGGTTCATTGGGACATCAGAGGAGTTCACAACAGGGCCGGGGATGTTCTCTCGGGAAGGTCTTTTTGGGGCCCTAGCTTGTTCATAATCCTTTAGTTTGTGAGTTCCTTTACCAAGTCCGGACATTTTTTAATTTATTTTTTATTTTTCCAACAACCCACAATAGTAAGGCGTTTTGTGTCTATTAAAACATTAAATACCGTACAATTCGTTAGGGTAAGGGTATTAATAAGGGTGTTTTGGCTCTCTATCACCAGGTTTTGCCCCACTAACACAAGTCTTTGATTTTGTAACAAAGTATGTAGCAACTCATGCCGACCTTCAGGAAGTAGCTCCGGGGGCTGGTGGCCTGGCTCAGCTTCAAAGGATGGTCGCTCCGGTAAATCTCGGTCGAAGGAGGCAGGGAGCGAGCGTATACTCACGGACAGAGACCAAGAAGGCCTTTGCGGTGACACCCTGGCCAAGCGCGGGGTACTGTTCCGCGTTTCTGTAGCCAAGAAACGGATCTGGGGGGACGATGTTGAAACCAGGCCGTCGTTGGGTGGTGTGTCAGCCCTGACTGACGGCGACCCCTGAGGTTGTTGGATGCCTGTATTTGTTCCGCCCGACAATGCGGTGGGCTGAATCTGGGGTGTTGAATTACCCCCAGAAGGCTGTGGCCTGAGTAGATGTTGGGGGGTCTCCAAGACCACCGTGGGGGATCCTCTCGGTGATCTCACCGGGGAAGATGTTTGATCCCACTTAGACGGGGTAATTGTCCTCAATAGCTCATCCACAGAATGACTATCCCAAGAGTCTTGGGAAGAATAATAATATACATTACATTTACATCTTTGAACGGCGACAGAAATCAAACTTAAAACAACATGTCCAGGACATTCAAAACCTTTAGCTTTTTTAGACCTTTGAAAATAGCCTTAGACATTCACTACAACGCCTTATTATTTACAGAAAATATATTTATTAGGACTTGATAAAATCTAAAACCTTATAATAAATGTAAAACAGAGAAGCCGCTGTAAATAAACTGTTTCTTAAATGTTTCTTTAAAAACTGTAATATTGTTAATAAAACACTTTTATACACACACACACACACAACAACATTTAATTTTTAAACGAACCTTCCAAGTGTAAACGCTTCCTGATCCCGGGACTTCCTGTTTCACAAACGTTTTCACGATCTGTTTAAATATTAAATACAATGAACACCTTGAAGCCTTTTCCTACAACCACTTTAAAACAGAAGTATAATAGCGGGAGATAAGCCAAACAACTTACTAAACCCTTTCGGACGGCTTAACTTCCTAACCAGACGGTACGGCAATCGGTCATTTCTAAACACGTTTCCCAGAAACAAGCCTAGACCTGTCCGGACTTCTAAAGATCTTTCCCAGAACCCCCTGCCCTACAGGAAACAGGCACACATCGCTTAAATATTAGCCCTCAACGGGCAAACAAAGCCCTTTTAAAAACATTAAAGTTTGAAAGATCTTACTTACCTCCACAGAATAATCGTTTCTTATGTTTTTCGGCTGGTTTAGCTTTTTGCACCGCTGTGAAGGTAAGAGACATGTTTAACCTTTAACCACACCGCTTTATAAAAAGCTTTAACCTCTTATTTACAGACTGCAGATATATACTCACAGCTATCAGATACTGGGGCTGACGTCCTTTCAGATTCTTGAAAGGTTACGGTTCTCGAAGGTAAAACGAAACAAGCCCTCGATGTGGAAGGCCTTTCGTTGTCTCGAACCACGTTTCTTAATACTGTTAGAAAGGATAATTTTTTAAAATTAACAAAACTGGACTCAAACATCTTACAGAAACGTTATACAAACAAACGGGGGTTTAGTTCTTACCCGGTCGGCAGACAGCCTGTCTAGGGACAACCACTTCTCTTGGTCGATCCTCTGAGACATTAATCACATTAATATATATTAAAACATTTCCATAACTCTAATGAGCCGCTTCAAAACCACACACACCCATACATAAGAACCCATGAGCGCAAACACAAAAAGCTTACCGTCGTTGTTCCAGATGATCTCCTCAGCGTTGGGAATTAACTCCTGTTGACTGGCTGAAAAATAATTTTACAGAACTTAAAACAGATGCTATAGCCTTATTTACAATACATGCACACAACACGCTCTGAGTCAATAAAAATAATCTGAAGACTTACCTAAAAACTCGTTTAAATCGAAGTCGCTGATGTTGTTTCCGGACATTGTTGATCTTTAGTCTTAAATCGAAAGGTCAGTATGAGTCTGTCGAGCTGAAGACCAGACCTTCATACTTATACTGATGGCCACATGCCGGATCTGCTTGTAAGGCATTGTTCTGGTCTGGCCTTTGTGCCGCCCTGTTACCAATTAACATATCAAAACCAACCAATAAAATGACACTGCATCAAATTTCAAATAGAAACCAAGATGGAGACGATCTCTCTCCTCTATACTCTAAACTTTTATTAGAACCTTTTGGTCTCTCAAAAAATCATTTTTAAGCATCTAGACCTATAGTCAACAACCACTAAGAATATTTCAGGCCTTTAGAAGCGCTAAAAAACAACCTGAGCCAAGAAAATAACTATAAAGATCTAAAATAACTAGCGCTTTTACCGTGATTTTTTTTTTTTTTTTTTTTTTTTTAATGCTTTGTTTGGTATTAAACAAGTCATAAACTACTCAGAACAGTGTTTATCCCCGCAAAAGAGATATTTGGGTTTATTTTACAAAGCTTATAAATTATATAGTTTAAAAGTATTCTGAATGTTTTGATACCACACGCCATACCTACGGTTGTCTGAGCCCACCCCCGCCCCCCATGGTGTGAGTGATTTAGCCTTGAGTGTTGTGATCTATTTAGCCTTGAGTGATCAGTTGTTTTTATTTTTTAAACGATTCCTTATCATCAGGGATTGAGACTGCTAAAACAACTTAAAAGCATATCCTTATCTTAAGTCTAACTCTTATGAGCTTTAAGACCCTAGAATGTATTTAAGTAAAACGAATGAACACATTATGTGAGAGATAAAATATAACCACAGCTTTTTTTTTTTTTTTTTTTTTTTTTACAAAAACAATTAACCTATACACACAAACACCCACACACACACTCTTTTTTAATTTTATTTTTAATTAAATTTGAGGGGAGAGACAGATACATTGTGGATAACATAAGTACCCTATGCAAAACAGGCATTGTTAGGACAAGGCCATTACAGACATCAGAACTTGTTGATCTTATAAAATGATTGGGCGAGAGAGAGAGAGAGAGACAGACAGAGACAGAGACAGTGTGGATAACATAAGTACCCTATGCAAAACAGGCATTGTTAGGACCTGGGACCATTACAGACAACAGAACTTGTTGATCTTATAAAATGATTGAGCGAGAGAGAGAGAGACAGACAGAGACAGTGTGAATATGATAAACGCACTATTCAAAACTGGCATTGTTAGGACCTGGGACCATTACAGACAACAGAACTTGTTGATCTTATAAAATGATTGGGCGAGAGAGAGAGAAAGACAGACAGAGACAGAGACAGTGTGGATAACATAAGTACCCTATGCAAAACAGGCATTGTTAGGACCTGGGACCATTACAGACAACAGAACTTGTTGATCTTATAACGGTTTAGATTTACTAAACCATTACATGTATATTTAAAAAAGACCCCCAAACACTACAGGAAGAGCCGACCCATTCACACTCTACAGTTGACCAACAAGAACAACAAGAACAATGGGTTATGGGCGGCCTTGTTGTTCAGGGTTTTATGGGTGTACACTTTCTGACGGATATGACGTAGGAATAATTAAGGAAATAACTCTACCTAAAGTCACGCCCCCCAATTATGACGTAGGAATATTAATAAGCTTAGGGCATACGTCATAACAAAATAGGCCGCGCCCAAAAAACCCTACTATCTACTCTCCGGTCTACATCCCTCAGAGCACAGTTGAAATCACCTGAAACGATAACTGGTAAGGTGCCGATCAGGAGCGGGCGTAGCTGAGGGAGAAAGAGGACTCTCTCTCTCTGGCTGGTGGGGGCATAGACATTGACCAGCCTCAATACAGCCCCCTTGTATTTAAAATCGAGGCTGGCCAGTCTGCCCGCCTCTATAACGTCAAATGCCTTTACCTCTATGAAGGGGTTTTTCAGGAGTACGGCAATCCCGTCCGCTCGGGACACGTTGGACCCCGACCAGAAGGATTCTCCTAGGGTCCAAGTGTCCCGGAGATCTTTATATTCCTTTTGGAACGGGATGCCGCACTCCTGCAAACAGATGACATCCGCCTTCATACCAGCCAGAGAGTTTAAAACATCGGTCCTCTTTTTCACCTCAGCAATGCTCCTCACATTTATTGATATAATAATTAATGCCATAATGGCTGTGAGGGCAATTACCCGCTCCGTAACAATCATGTAAAGAAACCTTTCTCTTCCCCACTCCTCTCTTCTCCCTCACCTAGCTTAGCGCTAGCACCCATCATTTCAATCATTTGCCTCACCGCTTGATCCTCTAGGAAGACTATGGGGAAGGCTCGGCTCTCGCCACCCGGTAAGATTGGCGAAACTCCACTGGGCTCAGGGCCCGTGGTGCTGGAGGTTCTCCCTGGTTCCTTTGTGGCCGAGGCCCGACGAGCAGATGGCAGGGCAGAGGCTTTGTGTACAACTGGGGAGAGAACCGGGTAGACCCCGCTAGTTGTTCTTTTAACTAATGGTGGGGGAGGGGGTGGTCTCTCCCTTCCCGGCTGTCTGCTGCCGCAGGCCTCCTCCCCCAGCGCCAGTGACCTTGCCATTACGTCCCTTAGGTCTTTATGGGAAAGGACACTGGCGCCAATTCAAACTACCTTCTGGCCCGACCCTTGGCTTCACCTTATCTTTCTTAAGTACACTTCTAGTAAGCCTTGACACACACCACTTTATACCTTCACTGACACAATACATATACACAGGGGACAGCAGGGGGCAGCTCCAGCACGGCCTGCAGCAGCACTATCAGAGCTGTGTTACACAGCAGCATGGACACGGCTGGAGAGAGGGAGAGATTGTAGCTCATCTTATGACAAAAGGACACGTGTCTGTGTTAAGGTACAACCACTTCACCAGAAGTAAACCCTTCAGGTTCCCTGGACTAGGATAACCCAGCGCCGTCAGTGCAGGATGGTGGATCCTCCGCAGGAGACGAGCTCGGGAACAAAAAAGTCACCAACACAATGCCAGATCGTTTGTCTTCAGTTTATTTTTGCAACACCACACAGTTTTATACATGTCAGAAGTCAGAGTTGCGGGGCAGGACATATCATATACAGATCTAGTTGCTAGGCAGACATGGAATGTGTCCAATATCATAACCCCTAACACACTCGACAGTTTCGGTTGACATATCTGCACGGTCTGCCTAGCGCTAGATGACGTGGGACTCTATCTTATTGCTGGTTAGTCTGAAGAGCAGCATGTATATTGTTTATGTTGTCAGCTCTGAGCTGTTCCTCAAAACATAATATAAATATAGGGAGTTTGTGGTTTGACATTTCCAAGATAGAGACGAGGGGACGGCCGTGGGTTCAAGTGTTATGTTATTTTTGCAATAATGACAAGTTTCAGCCCCCCTGCCACGGCAACATTTCCAGTGAGATATGTCAATGTCAAATCTGCAGCGTCTGGTCTAAACTAATCCTACAATAAGAATACAATACAATGAGTTACATGGTTACAGTAGGTTAAATAATCACTATGCCTACATAATATAGGTCATATAAAAATCCTTGTACTCTGTTATCCCAACATGCAGAGTATTATACACTGGGTATATACAATACACAGGGGGCAATTTTACCCCAACAGTCTGTGTGTCTGTGTGCATCTCTCTGAGTATCTCTGCATCTCTCTCTCACCTCTGTTGGCGCAGGGCTCGGGGGACAGAGCCAGGCTGCAGTACAGGGAGTTGAGCGCAGGCTGCAGGGCCTCAGAGTGGGATGGCTTCAGCCTGACAGCCAGGTTAGCCACTGCACACAGAGCAGCACGCAGCTGTGAGACACCACTCTCCACAACACAACAACGACAGTACTAACAGCAGTCCGAGGTGCTGAGTGCCGTGGCGCCGTGAGCCGCTCACCGTGGTACAGCAGTCTGAAGTCAGTGTCGTCCGTCTCTCTCTCCGCAGAGCCGCTGCTCTGGACCACACACAGCAGCTGCTGCACCAGGGGCAGGGCACTGAGCACTGAGAGAGAGAGAGAGATAGAGAGAGAGAGAGAGAGAGAGGACTCGCTGACACACTTGGAAATTGGAAATAACATGGCACAACTGTACAATGGCCATGAACTTTAAAACTAATAGCAGCCGAATACAGAAGGTTTTATTGGCCCTTCCAGTCTGTGCCAGTGCAGGACTCTGATTTAACAACAATTGAGTTGATTGTCTTACTTTATTCTATTATACTTAGAGTTACTTATTCCTGGTAGGGATGCTCACATTAATAATGAAGGCTGAGTTGAAACAAATCTCTAAGTGCCAAAGGTTGTTGTAACAATCTCCTGGTACTTAGGGAGTATTGCCAGAGTTATAGAAAATAAAGCCAAATGAAGCAGATAAGGTGATATCCCATAGTATATTGCCCCCCCAAGTACCTTACCACAAATGTATTTATATACATATGTACAAGCTACAGACCTTTAGATACATTAAGCATACACTAAGCACTGTAGAGAATATACAAAGAACATAAAATATATTTAAAAAACATAACAAGAGAGGTAAACGGTGGCTTAGGACAAAGTCTCTTCAAAAACAAAAACAGAGATTCACAAAGTGAATAAAATCCTTCAGTATTGGACTGGTCTCACCCCTGCACCAGGAACAGTCTCTTGTAAATGGTCCTCTGGAATCCGGATGGAAATCCGAACAAGAATAGTCCAATAGATGGAAGAGAAAAATCCTTCCAACAAAAAACCATAAAACAAAGTCCTTGCAAAAAAATGAAAGAGCACCAAACAGGACAAATCCAAGAATAAAAAACAAAGTTCAAGTTAAAGAATCACAGGCAGAAATAAAGACCTATGCATCAAAGAAGGAGTCTATTGTCAAAGTAGGGATATAGTGTAGTCAAAAACAGGCCATAACAAAAACCCACTTCACTCTCGCTCCGCGTCTCTCGAAAAACACAAAAAGGAGCCTGCCTAAAACAGTGTGCTACCTAGAGATCCTGAAGTCACCCCCGCAACTCAAAAGCACCTGTGTTGCTCCCAGAAAAAAAAGAGGAAAAACTGGAAAAACCAGAAGTCAAGCAACTTAAGCTCAAGAAGGGAGGCAGCTTGACCAAGCCAGTTTAAGCTGACAAGTTATTGTGACTGCCTATATTGTTTTTCATTTGTTTGTTTTTTATGACATTGGAGTTACAACACAAATCTACTAAGAAGTGTCTTCTTAAAACTCAACCATAAAAGTAAAATAATAATAAATTAAAAAACTTCAGAAGGAATTATTTTCAAGTGAGAGTTTGCTTGTACACTGTTACTTAACAAAAATATATTACACTGCACACAAATTATTTCTGACCAATCCAACATGGCCAAACGATATAAACAATGCACTTTTCTTGAACAAACCTGAACACAACTTTATACAGCAGGTCACACATCCTGTGCATCATTATTTTCAGAGAAGATGCGTTTTGGAGGAATAGAAAATTAAACCTAAACAATAACAAAGGGCTTCCAGCAAATGTGTTGCTTGGCCCCATAATAAGTATTTGAACTGTTTCAAAGTGAAAGCTTCAGACCATTTTGTTGCGGTTTGCAAGTTAACAAGTTCTGCTGTCCAAACATGACACTATCCGTAAGTTAGCCACTCAAAGTGACTTAATCATACCCTGCAGAACATGCTTCGAAATTAATCTTTTTCTATGATAGCCTGCAGTGGTTTTCAATCCTGATCCCGAAGGGCCTCCTCTGACTCCAGCAAGTCTGCAACAGCAGCCACACATTACTCAGGCCAGTTAAAATGAGGCTCATTTTCACAAGTTAAACATTGTAGCGTAAGGTACACTTATAAATTTCAAGTAAAGAAGTGATTTTATAGTATCACCTTATCACGAATCCTGGAATCTTGTAGAACTCAATTTCTGTAATAATTGGATGCAGACACCAATTCCAAAGATATAAATTGTCAACTTTATTCAAAACAAAGACTAAATGTATCACTACACTAATTATACAAAAGGGAAAAACTAATTAAAATTCAACTCTAGATCAACAAATCAAAGACAAATCACTTCCGTGACCAAATCAAAGACCATGGGATTGCATATGATAACACAAATCGTTAAACAAAAAAGGTTATAAACACATTGACTACAATACCGGTTAGTAAGACGAAGGTGAGTCTCTCGTTTCAGCCCCCAGTGTCCTATTGGAGGGGGGCTTGATTTATGACTGATGTCAATCCATGCCATCTTTTGGAAATGCCGGTTGGCCCAGGTTCGTAGCTCTATGTCGGGATTTCGGCTCTCGTCCACTTCAAAGAGTTTTTATCACCTACAGGCCCCTTTCTCCAGACATCTCATAGCAGAATTCCAAACTATTTGGCCTCTTCTTGGTGCCATCCTCCCCAAAACTGTCACTTTGATGCAAACCAGTTCCAAGCTGATGAGCTAAGGAAATCTGATAACTTTGGGGGGGGAGAGGTCTTCTTTAGATCAGTGCTTCAGCTCAGAGCCCAAATGCTCTTATCCAAATACACCCAACATAACGCTACATGAGTAATCGGGCTCTAAATAGCCCCAGGCGTTTCTCCTGCAGTTCTTCCTTCTTTCCACTGCTAGCACTGCCTTTGTGAAGGCGGATGGGGCTTGTGAGAAGTCAACAGCGTGTCTACCGAAAAGGGTGTCTGACTCCTGGTTTTGGATCCGGAAGGGTTGATAACATACTGAAACGGTTACAATATGATACTGCTTAAATTAACTGTGGATATAGATTGTGATCGTGCTCGGCTAAGGTGTGCTTTCAGTCCGCACACAAAACATTTCGGTCTCAGGAGAATTGTGTTTCTTTGCTGATCACGTTCTATGTCGCTTTTTACACAGTTCTTACAAGTGGCACATTGGGGATGAGGAGCAGTGCATGCTGACACGCATAGCTGTGGACTTCTGCATGGCATGGGGTCACAGGTCATTCCAAGTATTTCAAGACGCGAGCAAATTTGTGGACACATTGCGTAGGTTGTGTTGGCCCAACCCTCACAGATTGTGCCAAGTCAAGTAGAGATGCATGTTGTCCTGTTCTAAAGTGACACGTCGTCAACAGCAAAAACATCTCTCAGAGTTCCAGGAATTCCTTGATTGCATTGCTTGCCTTTCCTCAGGAAGACAACACTTGCCAGGCTGGATATTTGCCAAAAGAAGCCAAGAGGACAGGACACCACACCTAGATGCAACTGCATATCTCATTGTCACCAGGAAGGCCCGCCGCAAGTGACCCACCACAGACAGCACTCTGGGCGCAACTTGGCTCACTCGGGACCTGGCCGTGCGACAGAGCGAGACGTGTGCGTAGAGCAGAAACATTTGGCGTGAGTGTGAGCATCAAGCTTGGTTCCATGGTGTAATGGTTAGCACTCTGGACTCTGAATCCAGCGATCCGAGTTCAAGTCTCGGTGGGACCTGGGCCCCATGGCTGGGGCAGCGGCGGCAAAGCGGTGGTCTCCCTGGGTGAGGGCCTGTGTCTGCGATCAGGGCCGTTTACGTTCTTCTTGGGAGGCTTGGAGACGAAGTGGCGAGACCTCCGGGTTGGCGTGCTGCGTTCACCTTCCTGAAACACCGAGGCCTGGGGCCCCCTGGTGGCGACTGTGTGGCTTTAACGGAGAAGGTGCCTGTGTTGAACCCTTCTTGGAAATAATGGTTTTCCCCGATCTATATAGAAGAGGATGGCTATTATTGTAACAACCAGACATTTGATTCTGCACTGTCACTCACTCACTCAACTATCTATCTATCTATCTATCGACTATTGACTATCGACTGTTGCTGTCTGCCGCTGTGATTGTTGGGAGTGAGTGTGGAGGTGCAGGTGTGCATGTTTGCTGCTGCCAGGTTTGTTTGTGGTTTTTCTCCTCTACTTTTTTCTTTCTTTCTTTCTTTCTGAATGTGTCTTTGACAGTTTTGTAAGAGGTTTTTCTGAAGAGTTTCCCCATGCTGAGCTGACTCCTGCTGACTCCTCCTTGGGATGTCTGGGGCTGGGTCGGGGAGGGGGGGGAATCAGAGTTTTTTATTGAACAAACCTGAACACAACTTTATACAGCAGGTCACACATCCTATGCATCATTATTTTCAGAGAAGATGCGTTTTGGAGGAATAGAAAATAAAATCTAAACAATAACAAAAGGCTTCCAGCAAATGTGTTGCTTGGCCCCATGATATGTATTTGAACTGTTTCAAAGTGAAAGCTTCAGACCATTTTGTTGCGGTTTGCAAGTTAACAAGTTCTGCTGTCCAAACATGACACTATCCGTAAGTTAGCCACTCAGAGTGACTTAATCATACGCTGTAGAACATCCTTCGAAATTAAGCTTTTTCTATGATAGCCTGCAGTGGTTTTCAACCCTGATCCCGAAGGGCCTCCTCTGACTCCAGCAAGTCTGCAACAGCAGCCACACATTCCTCAGCCCAGTTAAAATGAGGCTCATTTTCACAAGTTAAACATGCATGTCTGTAGATTCTTGTTAGCAGGACTTTACACGCTTGTCCTGCTGCGTGGGGACATTTCTACACTTGTCAGGTTGACTGCAAAAGTATTGTATTTCATACTAATACAGTCATTCACATACCTTTTCTCTCCGGGGCCAATTAATCTCTCCGTATCTAAAAGTGATTTCTTCATCAGGGAAAATGTCTCTTATCGCAAAGAGGCACAAATGTGGCTTCGGATCCACAAGAATCGGTTTCATTTTGCAGGTTGGATTTTTGTGCTCATCATGAACTAGTCTACCCACAGAGCTGCCTTCCTTTGCAGCGTCAATGCTTTGTGCTAAAGAGAAGGACACATTCATCTTAGCCTGAAGTAAGACATTATCGATCAAGTTTAGCCATGAAGTGCACATACCAACTGATCAGTGTGTCTGCCTTGAGCAAGCAGTGCTCGCATTGCTCTAAACCAGTGGGTTATTCTCCATTTGAAATGAACTCAGTTTCCTCCGGGACGAGCTGCGTGAAAAACAGCCCAGAGAAGTGCTCTGGGAAAGAGAGACTGCAGGACTGATCGCCAGTGCTTTGATGAAGCGCAATGAGCAGCAGCTTGTGATCAAACTAAAGACGGCACGGCTGTCATCGCAATAAAAAGGTAGTGCTATTTTCTCACTGCACACTACCGCCGGCATTTCGTACTGCATACAATCACCGCATAATGTGCGATGTGTGACGAAAATGAGAAACAGAGTTGGATAAAACTTCATAGTTTTACATATGAGCATCACAGCCAACATTTTCAGGGCAGAAACACTGCATTTACATTGGAAATTGAACACTGTTTGAATTTCTTTTGTTTTTAAACGAGCTCATATACATAAACACGACTATACAAGCAAAATGCAACCTACAAAACACGACTAAAATAAACTGTACGCAACAAAGTGTGTAAACGGGTGTATACATCGGTATGCACATATATTAGCAGACTTATGCAATCTTTCACAATTACGAGTTGTATTACAAAGCCGTACAAAACACAGCTCTGGTGGGTTTAGTGTTGATCAATAGTGGCGCATCTGATGTGTGATCAGTTTGGGGCTTCGAAATAACGTCATAATGAGCTAATAATGTTTACAACAGACCAATATTGCAAACAGAGTTCGCCATTATTACTTTTTATGCTAACGTTAATGACTTAAAGAGATTGAAATCTTTGTCAATGATCACATACCACCGTATGAAAGTCAAACAGGAAAGCCTCAGACACACACACACACACACACACACACACACACACACACACACACACACACACACACACACACACACACACACACATATTATGGAGCTTTGATGGGGCTCCCCCTGGTGGTCACTGTTGTGCGCTGCAACAGTCGCGGGGTGGGTAATGTCAGGGAGACAATCATGGGCCCATAAATTTGCATACGGTGGCGCAAAAGATTCTAGGACAATGAAGCAAACACATACGTTTCCAATGTCTACACATGAGATGAAAGAGACAGTATGACATGTTTCGTTCCTAGGATTCCTCGTGTGAATGTGACGGGCAAGAGACCCAGAACCCAAGTGCGCTTCACTGGTGCAAATAGTTGCAAAGGAGTATGGGAAACGACACCCCACCCTCATTCTAATGACAAGCGGTATTACGTCACATAAATAGAAGCCCGTGTCGCTGTCCACTACTGGGGAGAGTAGTAGTGGAGGAGCTTGCTCTCTATACCATATAAGGCCAGCCAGCCCGGAAGGGGACCGGCCCATGCACTGCAAAAGGCTGGGCTGTTAGTGACCCTTCTGTTTTTGGAAAAATACATCACAGCTAACAACACTAGCAAACTCAATCACAACACACCCTATTCTCATGAGGGACGCTCTTGTGGCCGACACACAGCTTTATTTATATGCACCATTCATACTTCATGCCTCAATACATGGATTAGGGAGCACACACTTCACTCATACTCTTTCACACTGTCTCCAACATGCTCATGGCAAATAACAAACACACCTCAAACTACCTTCTGTTTTATTGTTTAGAGTATTTTACATTTTACATATAAAAACAATTCAAATTTTTAATACTTGTGATAAAAAACTTTTTTTTAAATCAATTCTTAAAATCACTTAAAAAAAATTAAAATCTTTGTGATTTAACGAAAACAAAATACTTAACTTCAAATAAACAAGTGCACAAAACAACAAAACAAACGTGATTAAAGCAAAACTGCTACCAACAAAAAGGTCAAATACATTGAAAATAACTGAAAATGCACTGGACAAAATAAAAAAACAATTAAATAGGTAGAAATAAAAAACAAACAAAAAAGCTCCAATGCATTTAAAATTAAATCCAAAACGGACAATGTATTTGTCAAAAAAATAGAATAAAACTAAACCAAAAAAACCCTAAACAATTAGTGTTTTAAAAACAACTAAATCTTTAAAAACAGTTAAAATTCATTTTTAAAAGTCATTTTAAAATCAATCATTCATAAAATAGGTAAAAGATCTTGGACTCGGGCTCCAGCAGGGGGAACAGACCGTCCTCGGAGGTGGGTCCCATCATGCGATCCTGAGCTCCCCCACATCTTGTATATGCCAGTTCTTATAGGCTTCCTCCTTGCCCCTCTGATGGACCTCCAGATTGACGTAGTCCCTCACAAGCACCATGCCCCTCCACGCGATGACAATCGGGTCCAGCTCCTGCTTATTGAATAGACAGATATTCCGTCCCTCCCACAGGGCCTGCTTCACTGCGCAGACGACACGCCACCAGCACCTCAGGGTGGAAGATGTTAATCCCCTGGCAGGCCCATATATGATCTGCTGGGCGGTCGCAGGAACGGCAAACCTGTGGAGGAACGGAGAAAACAGGAGCCAGACCCTGTAGGCGGAGGGGCAATCTCTAAAGATGTGAGCCTCCGTCTCCTTCCCCAGGCAACCCTTATAGGGGCAGGTGTCATACACTCGGGTGGGGAGACACCGACTCACAGCCATCCAGGGACATCTTTCTGCGTATTCGTGAGGCAAACGTGCGTAGCGTTAGCCCAGATAAACCGGCAGGTTTCGGGAGGGAAATCTTCTATCCGGCTGGTCTCCTGGGTAGATCTCATCTGGCTACAGATGGTCTTATAATCCCAGGAGGCCAGCACGACTTTATGGAGGTCTACTTCGAGCGCAAAGGCTCGGAGCGCCCTGTAGAACGGCGGGGGATCCCACGAGTGCGGCCTGGTGTTATCCATGGCGCAGAGGCCAAATGGTCTCAGGCTGCTGGCAAAATATAAGCGGTTCATGAAACTCACTTTCTTGCCAGCAGCCTGGATGTTCTTGACCACATAGGCCAGCCCCTGCGCCTTTATCAGCCGCACAACGTCCGGGACCCCCCTGCCTCCATCCAGGGTACCCTTCACCATCTGCACTCTTTTCAGCCTCTCCATTTTGCTCCCCCAGACAAACCGAAATATAATTCGGGTCACTAGTTTTGCGATGACCTTGTCTGGGGGGAAGATCATTCCTACGTAGAGGAGTATCGGGAAGAGGATGGCCTTTACGACCAGCACCTTACCAGCCATCGTCAAGGTCCTTGTGCTCCAGCCGTGGATCTTCTTTTGGACCTTAGATATGGCCTCCTCCCAGCTCCGGGTGCCCGTGTTGGTCCCGTCGATCGTGATCCCCAGAACCTTGATAAACGGCTTCACAGGGAACACGGTCGGCGGGCCCCGGCCGACAGGCCATGCCCTGGAGAGGTAGACCTCGCTCTTGGCCTTGTTGACAGCGGCCCCCGTCGCCCTGCAGAAGCCGTCCAGCAGTTCCTCGACCCTGGCCACGGACGGAGCGTCCGTGCAAACCACGGCCACGTCGTCCATGTAGGCCAGGGCCTTCAGTTGCTCTCCGCCGGAACCCGGGAGATGGAAACCTGTCACCCGGACGTCCCGGCGGATCGCCTGCATGAACGGCTCCAGACAGAGGACGTACAGCAGGGCCGACAGGGGACAACCCTGCCGGACCCCCGACCTGACCGGAAATGGTTCGGTCAGGTGGCGGTTCACAAGGACCCTGCTGCTTAGACCGCTGTAAATGATCTTAACCCATTTCCTCAGGCCAAGAGCGAGACCCATCCTCTCCATGACAAGCTGCAGGTATTCGTGGCCCACTCTGTCGAAGGCTTTCTCCTGGTCCAAGCTGATTAGGACCAGGGGAAGCCCTCTCTCGTTCGAGTAGGCCACCACATCCCTGAGCATCATGGCGTTGTCGGCCGCCGATCTCCCCCGGGCACCACAGACCTGGTCGGGACCCACGACTTGAGGGAGTGGCCGCTGCAGCTGGAGCGTCAGTGCTTTGGCCAGTATCTTGTAGTCGGTGCACAGGAGGCTGACCGGCCGCCAGTTCCTCAGATCTTTTTGGTCTCCCTTCTTGTGAAGAAGGGAGAGGATACTCTTCTTCATAGACGGGGCCAATCTACCCTCTCTGTACATCGACCCCAAGACCTGGGCCAGATCTTCTTTAAGCACCTCCCAAAAGATCTTATAGAACTCAGCAGGGATCCCATCGGGATCCGGTGTCCTTCCAGAGTTAAGACTCTTTATCACCTGGGAGAGTTCAGTGGTGGTGATCTCTGGATCCTCCTCCTCCTCCTCGTCCCCCTCATTGCGGGACTCCAACAGGGACAGAAAGTGATGGATCAGATTTTGATCCACCACCTTCTGATCATACAACTCCCTGTAGAAATCCCGCACCACTGTCTCAACAGCCTCTCTGCCCTCCACCTCTTGCCCCGAGGAGTCGATCATGGAGGACATTGCAGGCCGCCTCTCCTTCGTTTTCTTGAAGAAGAAGCGGCTGCATTTCTCATCGTCCTCCATGATGCGGACCCTGGAAAGGACCTTGATCTTCTCTTGCTCCTCCCGATAGAGGGCGGAGAGACTCAGTTTGACCCGAGCCACCTCCTCAGCTAGGTCGAAGCCTCTGAGCTGTAAAAGACTCAGGCGCTGGAGGCGGGCGTTTAGATGGGAATAGCCTCTCACGAGCTTTCCGTTTCCCCAGCTGAATGAAGTAGCCCTTGGTCCTTATCTTCACCATCTCCCACCACTCTATGGGAGAATCAAAAAGGTCCTTCAGGGTCCTCCACTCCTCGAGGCGTCTGCTAAAGGTCTTAATAACACGAGGGTCATCAAGCAGGGAGGTGTTGAGCTTCCAGACCCCAGGCCCCGACTCCCGTGTGCTCGGGATGAGCACCTCTGTCGTCAGGAGCCTGTGGTCTGAAAAGAAGACCGCCTCCGAAGACATGGCGGTCCTCTCCAGTGGCTTACTGAGGAGGACGAGAACTATCCTGGAGAAGGAGGAGCCAGAAGAACTCACCCAGGTGAACAAGGGGACCAGGTCCCGACCTGCGTCGCAGAATTCAAAGTCCTCCACGAACGCAGCGAGGTCCCTGCTGGATCTATCATTGCGGGGCTTACTCCGGAGTAGATAGTAGGGTTTTTTGGGCGCGGCCTATTTTGTTATGACGTATGCCCTAAGCTTATTAATATTCCTACGTCATAATTGGGGGGCGTGATTTTAGGTAGAATTATTTCCTTAATTATTCCTACGTCATATCCGTCAGAAAGTGTACACCCATAAAACCCTGAACAACAAGGCCACCCATAAATACCCCCACCCCTCTGAAGGCAACGCCCCGAAACTCTCCTCTCTATTTAAGAACCCGCGCTGCTTTTAGGCAATACCTCTTTAATTCTCAGCATCTGAAACATCCCGCTTCTTCAACATGTCCAGCGACATCAACATGAAACCCCGCAAGAAACAATTCCGGGCAAGGGTTCCTGTACTCACCAATTTGAAGATTGAACGCTCCTGGGTGTTGTTCTGGGGGGCTCGACGGGGTTACCGCTTTAAAAGGGATCCCAGCTATGTTGAAGTGGAGCTTTTTGCTTTGGGAGAGAAGGAGGGTACGTTGGAACCTCTTGAGACGGTAATTGAATACTCTTATGAGGACTGGTTGAAGGTGATGGCCTGGAGAGATCTGGGGCTTGTGGATAAGACTCTAGAAGGCTTGCAAGAGGGTCCAAGAGAATGCGAAACGGAGTCTCCGACTCAGGGTTTTGAAAGGTGTGAATGGGAAAGCTTGCAGAACTACGGTAGAGTGGTGAAGAGTCTATCTCTAACTACAGATCGTAAGGTTTTGTTTAGCAGTACCCTGATTACAAACCCTATTGAAGGGGGTGTGGAGGATCCAGAAAAACAGGTTACTGAAATTATGTTTGACGCTGTGGACTGGCCGTTCTTGAAAGAGGTCATAAACTGTATAAATGATGGTTTTGACATCTTGACCAAATGTTCGCAACTGGATTCGGTTAGAAGGAGAATATGATGGATTATGGATTATATATCCCCCTTGAATGACGACGACGATGATAAAACAGACGACGTGTGGGGTTTTGGAGGGGGGTCTGACGGCTCAGGGGCTACTCTCTTCTAAGAGGGCGGTGTGTCGTGACGTAGTGAAGAGATAGGATAAAAGGCACAACAATTCATTCATGGTTTAAAATTAAAGAGAATGTCTTTCCCGAAAGCTGCGGACGTCGACAGGCTCTACAGGCCTCTTCAAACCCGGGATCACCCCTGGTTCTATTCCCCAGATTTTGTATACACTCCGGAACCCTCTGACTGCGGTTACCCTCCAAGACCTCAGACCCCGGTCCCTCAGGACGAAACAACATGCGGTGCGATGGATGTCCAAATGAGTCTCGGGGATCCCCAGCCTCTGGAGCTCATGGAGGGCCTCGATTTTGCCGAACTGTCTACCGTCTGTGCGTCTCAGGAGGGGGTCAGTCCAATGGATGTAGAAACACCCCACAAACCACCAGGCGACCCAATGAGCATCAGACTGTCCCGGGGGCGTGATGAAGACGCAGGATTTATGCCCGGGGTATGTGACCAAGTAAGCAGAGTGGTTAAAAGCACCCTGGTGTATATTCTGAGTGCTCTCATCAACCGAGCTCTGAAAGAAGTCTGTCGGGGGTGTGAAGTGAATCACCCCAGTCAGTTGAGACACAGTTGTTTGTTTGAACCAGACCGTTACTATTTCCTGTTCTATTTCAACGTGTTTTACAGAAGACTGAACAAACCGTGGCTGAAACCGGCACTAATCAAGGCGCTGTCTTACTCCCACATACATGTCACTGCAGGACAAGTCCAGAAAATCATAGATGAGATTTTGCTGGAGCTGAAAAAGGAGCCGTTTACAATAGAGAAACTTGGGCAGCTGCTCAATGACCTGGATGAGCCGAGTAGAAAAACCGCTGGCAAGCTAAATGTTTATTTCTTCCGAAAAGAAGTTAAAGCTGGGGGCAGCGACGAAGAATTCGATATCTACGCCACTGATTCAGACTCTGACCTGAACTAAGGGACTTTGAACATGGGGAATGTTCTGGACTGCTTCTGCAACTGGTTCTGTCATCAACACTCTGCAGCTAACCTGAGAGCGCTATTACACCATGTGCTTGACAGAAAAGTAGCCAACGCGAGCCTTTTCTCTACAGATTTAACCATCGATGAGGATCAACTTTCAAACCTGGAAAAGTTAATGGTTGCTGTAACAAAGACCGGGGGGTACGAACACTGGGATGAAGCGCTCAAGGGGGCCAAGAATGATATTAGGCCATTTCATCAACATCTGTATGACCTTTTACTGAGCATGTTTAATACACCTCTGTTTACTTTTAAAATAGGTCATATTGTTGTTTTATTTACATATGTAACTGAGGTGTGTGCCTACAAGATAAAGAAACAGGTATTTGTTGATATAGATCAAGTAACCAATCATCTGATTTCTTTTTGTCTGGACTGTAGAAAAAATTGTTGTGTATGTTATACTTTTCTCAAATGTCTAAAAAGGGGTATCTGCTCTCCTGAAGTTGAATAAAAAACCTTGTATAAAAACTTTGCGCATAGTGTGGGTCTGTGTGGTTATTTGACAGAATGACTCGGCAAGCTCCCCAAATGCAGGAACTATACTACAACCCAGCCAAGATTGGGGGTTTGGCAGGTAAGAAGGGTTTTCAAAGAGGACTCGCTGAGGCCAGAGTGAAGGTTAATGATGTGGTTGTTTCAGAATGGTTACGGGAACAAGACGCCTATACCTTACATAAACCTCTCAGGATTAACTTTAAAAGAAACCGCATATATGCAACTGACATAGACTCACAATGGCAAATGGATCTAGTCGATATGTCAAATTTATCAAAACATAACAATGGTCACAAATTTATGTTGATGTGTATCGATGTGTTATCAAAATATGCCTGGGCTCGCATTCTACATAATAAAACAGGTTGGGCGGTGACAAGGGCCTTTGAGGATATATTGTCCCAGGGTCGATGTCCTAAAGAACTGCAGACTGATAAAGGAAAAGAGTTTCTCAACAGAGAATTTCAAAATCTACTGAAGAGGCACAAAATAC
This sequence comes from Amia ocellicauda, assembly GCF_036373705.1. Lineage (NCBI taxonomy): Eukaryota > Metazoa > Chordata > Actinopteri > Amiiformes > Amiidae > Amia > Amia ocellicauda. Next base: position 55,442 of record NW_027103005.1, read on the forward strand.
ATCATTTCACCACCAGTAATGAGCTTAAGGCATCGGTAGTGGAGAGGTTTAACCGCACCATAAAGACCAAAATGTGGAGATATTTTACAGCGGTCAACACGTTCAAGTATTTTGATAAAGTTCAGGATTTTATCGATGCTTACAACCAAGGGTATCATACCAGTATTAAAATGAAGCCTATAGATGTTGATCAAAGTAATTCTTTTAAGGTCTATAAAAAATTATACGGACCATTTATTAAGAAGGGAAAAACTACTTATAAGTTCAACATCGGTGATGTGGTTCGCGTTTCAAAGCTAAGGAGTACTTATGAACAAACATTTTCTGACGAATATTTTACAGTTACCGAACAGTTGGCTAGAGACCCCCCTGTGTACCGGTTAAAAGACTATGACGGGGAGGATATAGAAGGAACGTTTTACGAAGCAGAGTTACAAAAAATTATTGTGGGTAAAGACAGTGTATACAGAGTTGAAAAGATATAAGCTGAAAAAACCCAGAACCGGAAAAAATATGTGTTGGTGAAATGGCTTGGATGGCCTGAAAAGTTCAATAGTTGGGTCCCGGAACAACAGGTTTGCGATATTCAATCCTTATAACAACTGGCCGCGGGTGTGTTGGGGGCATTACTTTCGATACTCAAGATGGAATCAGGAGGCTTCTACGTGACTCTACCCAGTAACGCCTCTCTCGATATATACCCTAAAAATGAAATATCCAGTTACACGGTACAATTTGGAAAATCTATAGATCTAAGGGGGTCGTGGGAAGTGGGGTTGGCGGAAATACAGTATCCTTACACTTGGGCTGTTTTACAAGATAAGGATGCCACCTTCGCCATTTTTGATGATGTTAAAAAGAGTCAATGGACATTCACGATACAAGGAGGTTATTATGACAATGTGGATAAAATATTAGATGAGATGCATAAACAGTTCTCAGAAGGCACCCCCAACATCAAGCTATATTACAACCCTATTAAAAACAGAGTGTACAAGGTGTCAAAACCAGGTATTAGCATTCAAACCAGCGGCCAACTGGGGCGTATATTAGGGTTCTATTCTGACACAGAGAGCAGGTTCTCAGAAGTGGTGGCCCCCTTCCCGGCTGACATCAGGGGCGGCTTTTACACTCTTTATGTGTATACGGATATCATAACCCACCAGAGGGTCGGGGATAGTTATGTCCCCCTTTTGAGAAATGTACTTATTAAAGGTAAAAGCAATGACATGGTCACAATTACTTATGACAAGCCACACTACGTACCAGTCTCAAAGACCCACTTTGACAACATCACGATCGAAGTAAAATCGGATCAGAATATCAACGTACCCTTCCGCTTCGGTAAAGTTATTGTCAAACTACATTTTCGATCGAAAATCGACGATCTTTCGACGAAGATCCGTGGCTAACAAAAAACGAAGAATCTCTCATTCTCCAACATATCGTGGAAACACTCGGAGAAGGAAGCAGCACAAGAAAAAACCTGCAAAAAGAAAGTCTCAAAGAAAGACAAATAGAGCCTCAGGATACATCTTTTAAACATGTCTTTTGTCCACAGTCTATCGGAAGAATGCGTCAAATCAGAACTGGATCTGTTTACAGTTCCATACACTCAAACGAGTATAGATAAGAGCATATATGTAGAGATTCCCCCTCTTTCTGCAATTTCAGACACGGCCCCTCTGGAGTTTTTTATAGCTGGCAATGGCGAGGATTATATTGATTTGAATATTTTAATGAACTGTAAAGTGACTGATGAGGATGGCGATGCAATCGAGAAGACGGCCAACACTGGGGTCATCAATTACCCGGTGGCCACCATGTTTTCACAGGTGGATGTGACCCTGGGAGATCGGCTTATTAGTCAAAGCAGCAATACTTACCCCTATAGAGCCATGATGGAGTGTATCCTTAATTATAGTGAGGAGACCCTAAGCAAACAGTTCAGCCCCGGCCTTTTCTTCAAAGACACCCCGGAAGCTATGGACGACAAGGATCCAGAGGGACTCAATAAGGGTTTGCAAAAAAGAACGGCCTTTTCAACAGAAGGGAGGACCTTTGAGCTAATGGGGCATATCCATGCAGACATATTTTTCCAAGAAAAACTCATGCTCAACGGGGTAGACATTAAAATTAAAATGATCCGTAGTAAAAGTGCTTTTTGTCTGATGACCCCTGATACTGAAAAATATAAACTGACCATATTATCGGCCTCGCTGTTTGTGAAAAAAGTGTCCGTCTCCCCGGCGGTTAAACTAGGACACGCGCAGGCGTTAATGATGGCAAACACCAAGTACCCGATCGAAAGAGTCTATATGAAAGTCCACAGTATCCCCGCAGGGACACGGGTGATGAACCAGGAAAATCTGTTTCTAGGTCAGCTCCCAAAACAGGTTATTATAGGTCTCGTGGATAATGATGCATTTACCGGGGTTTACAACAAGAACCCCTTTAACTTTAAACATTATAACGCGGAATTTATAGCGTTGTACGTCGATGGTGTGCAGGTTCCATCCAGACCTTTTCAACCTGACTTTGAAAACGGCAATGCGGTTCGTGAATATTACAGTCTAGTACTGGCTACGGGTCGCCATCTCAAGGATCAACCTCTCTGCTGATCGATCGCCGGGAATACTGCAGCGGATACACCCTGTACGGTTTCAACCTGACCCCTGACGAAGAGTGTGGACAACATTTTTCTCTGATGAAGACGGGCAATATGCGTTTGGAGATGCGTTTCAAGCAGCCTCTACCACGCACTGTAAATATGGTCGTGTATGCTGTGTTTGACAACATTATTGAGGTGAATCAGAGGAGAAACGTTCTGTATGATTATTATTAAAATGAACACCAGAGAGCTCAACCACATCATGAATGCCCTGGCCGGCTCACGGAAACTGTTTCAAGGAGTCTACGCCTGCGACCAGCTGCCTAAATTTAAGATCAAGAATTTACCTGCAATGTACATAATCAACACACACCCTAAAAATATGCCCGGAGAACATTGGCTGGCTATTTATCTAAGGGAGGACCACCGTGGTGAATTTTTTGATTCCTATGGAAACCCCCCGGATTTCAGACCTTTCCCTCGGAAGATCAATAACTTTCTGCTCAACAACTGTCAAGAAACCATTTACAGCGGTCGTCAAGTACAAAGTCTTCAGACCTTCACTTGTGGTCAACACTGTGTGTTTTTCTTATATCATAGATCTAAAGGAAGGTCATACCCCGATATTATGGCCTTGTACAGTGAGGATTTAGGCCAAAATGATAAAAAAGTGGCAGAGTTTGTCAGGACACTGTGGACCCCCCCTTATAACACAATGACTTACGACCCTAGCCAGCCATGTATACAGATGGGGTGTTCTTGTGAGGATTTTAAAAGATGTCATGCGTGTTAAGGTGAAAAAATAATGAAAACAGCCTTTGAATCATTAGTTTTGTTTTTATTCAACACAATTCTTATACAAAGCAGGGGTTATGTTATAAATAAGTGTACAACATTTGAAAAAAAAAAAAAAAAAAAAAAAAAATGTTTGTCGGGTCATTATTTACAGGGGAGACAAATAAAAACATGAGATTAATAAGCTTCCCAACGATGGATAGATCCTGAGGATGGTCGCTCAGCACGGTCAGAGTAATGAGATATCGGAGTCAGATCAGTCTCCACCTCTTTACACAGACGGATTTTTTGTCGCGTTTCCTGGTTAGGAACTGTTGATTGGGGCATGTCCAGACAGGCCATCGCCTGTAGGAAAGCATTCCAGCCTACAGGTCAGCGACTATCGGGTACCTTATTAGTGCTAGTGACACTCTTCAACAAATCAAACATGTGTGAACCTTTGATCAGTTGTCCTTTAAAAACAAATTCACCCTGTTCATTCCAAGCCGTTACCCGCGGTTTCTGAACCATTTTGTGCAGGATATATTCTGCATGTCTTTTGCTTCTGGCCGGCATGTTTCTCAAAACATCCGTTACAACATCTCCCTCTGAACTCTCAACAGGTTCGGTCACCGCAACATCTTTATCAACCATACCCCCCGCATCAGCCCCAGAACCATTTTCTTGAGAGGCCATGGTTAAAGTTAAAATGTTTTGATCTTTTTCACCCTGTCTAACCAGACGGAGGTAGCGCTGTAACGTGTTGCTATACAACTGGGCTTTGGAATACTGATTTAAATCGGCCCTGGCCAGTATAGCTTTCATTTCAGAGTCCAGGTTGTTTTCGGCCGTTTGTCTAATGGGCTCTGGCCCGACAACATTTTTTCTCAGTTTCTCAAGCTGCTCCTGAGGGATCAAAAACATTTTCTGAGCATATTCCATTATTAACCCACTCTGGAAGCTAGAAGACTGGTTAGGAAAGGCACGGCTATGCTCAACAGCGGTCCTATAAAACCCCCGGTTTGATTAATCTTCTTTCTTTTTCTTTTAATAGAATACTTCTTATTAGCGATGATCTTGATAACCGCTTTTTGTTTTTTGAGTTTAGAATGTTGAGAAGGGGTTAGGGGTATATTACCGCGTAAGATGTTAAAAGCTATTTCACACAGGGTCTCGATCAAATCCGAGGGGGCCCCTGCCAGCACAGCTTTCCTATGGCGCGGGCTCCCCTCAAATAACATTTGCAAAAGCGGCAGATTTCTTTTAATCCAAACAGACATTCTTATTTATTTCCTTTTCTTTAGCACATACACTGCCCGCCAATCGGGCGGGCACAAACCTGTTCTGAGGCGAAAGTCTTCTGGGGTTTGTGCTTTTAAGTCCGCAATCAAGTACCCTTAGGGTTTTTTGGTGGCATCCTCAAATGCCTCCAAAAAGAACTTGGTCTGGTTAGGGTACATTTGACGAGCCAAGACGGTGACCTGTAGTTTATCTCTGGGGTTTTTAAAAAGAATTATATAATTGGCATTTAAATTAATAGTGCGGCTTTTTTTACCTTGAAAAAATAGATTTTGAACTAAATAAATAATACTTAAATTCCTATGATGATTGTACTTTGTGAAAGCTTTTTCCACTTCACTGTTGTCACCGGCCTGCTCCATCAGGTCATCAAGGATCACTAGATTAGTTTGACCGGGCGGGAACAAGTCATCGGCACACAACGAGGCGGGGAGACCTTGCACAAATTTCAGATTATTTTTTTTCGAAGCCAAATCATCGTAGAGAGGTTGCCAGCAAGAGTAACACCACACTATGTTGTCAAGAGCTTGGGACACGGTTGCGTCCACATCTTCTATGATGTTCTTTATAAGATAGCTCTTACCCGAATTGGAGGGACCGGCTATAATACAGGAGAAAGGGTGTTGAAGTCTGTTTTCAAAACCACCGCTAATATCCATAAGGCAGAGTGGTATAATCAGTCTTCAACACTCTTTTATTGTACACCACCCTGAACCGTTTGTTTAGTGATCTATTTTCCAACGTGTACCCCTTTTTATTGCGATAGATCTGATTTCCGGCTGTAATAATCTCACGAGGAGGCGCGTCTTTCTCGGTTACAAAACTTTGTACCAGGGTCGTCAGAGACTTGATGTTAATGAGCTTGTTGTTACAATGGTTCAGAGTGAAACCCTTAACTTTCATACAGGTCTTACCCGCAGCCGTTCTGTATGCGTAAGTCTTAGGACCCCCTGAAACAAACTCTGCTATGTGGTCCTGAGGATCTAGTTCGCTCGTTAACTCCCCAAGGTAGTCCCCGAGGGGAGGGACCCAATCCCCTGGCCTGGTGACAAAGATTACAGAGTCAGTATCATGATAGAGTGTGCGTTCCTGCAACTGATCCATTAAGTTGTACAGTTCAAGCCGGGCGTAAGCCGTGGTAAAAACCGCTATGAAAACATTAACGTTCCCCTGTTTGGTGGGGAAATCTTTAGGGGCCCTCCACTGGACCTGTGCCACGTGGTCATTTAAGAATTGAAAGTGTGATACTGCATGTTGTTTGGAAAACATAAATTCTATAAACTGTTCAGGGGTTTTAATCAAGGTTGTGTTTAGACGGTTATTTCTTTCCCCAAACTTACCCCACAGACTGTTTAAAATCAGTATGGACATTTGTCTCTTGGCGGGGTTTACAGTTATGTTCCCCGGCTCTAGACGGATCCCTTCCTTTTCAAAATATTGCTGAACGTATCGCTCTTTGGCCGCGGAGTCAACACACCATGAGGGATAGCCCGATGCCTCCTGTTTCCCTTTCAGATGGGTCATAATGTAATCAGCAAAAAGAGTATCAGATTTTTCAGAAAAATGCCAAACCTCATACACCTTACCGACTCTGTAACCTTTCTCCACCGCCTTGACAAGCTCAATGCTACACCAGACACCCGTCAGCGCTCTCTCTTCATCACTGTGCAGACAAGAGGTATTTTGATTTTCAGTTTCCACACACGTTCTACACAGAGGGAACATCAATTTTCCCGAACACCTGTAAGGCAACACGGGTAAGAACAGCTCGCGAGGAGGGTACATGGTGACTTTGATCAAACCAAAGTAATGTCCGATTTCGAGAAAGTCACGATAAACAATGGTTGGATGCCCCACCGGGTACATTTTGGTCTTGTTGACATAAGGGTACAGACTGGTGAAATCATAGTAATCTACTCTCTCACCCTCCTTTACCTCATAATGTAAACAGAGGGCGTTGGTACGACCCCCAAATAACGCATCCCGGGGCTCTAGACGTTCAGGACAGTCCAAGGTTTCCATAAACCGTTGTACCCCCGCATCCTGTTGCTTCAGGGTCGTCCACTCGTGTTCCCAAATCACCAGCACGTTCAAACCATAGGTGTTTTTTAAAGTTTCAATTCGTTCCTGGAAATCATAGTACATATCACCGCAGAGTTTTTGTGTTACGGGGTTAAAGGTGTTTGGGTCGAAGCACTGAGGACAGCCATGGTAAATACAACCAGCAAACTCATAAGCGGTACGCCGCCCGGACACGTCGCTAAAACCGTCTAAGTAGTAAGGCCCCATTTTGATTTCCCCTTGATTTAAAGCATGTCTGATGAAGATGTTATCCCGGGCACTCAGGTATTCCAGCCACTGTATGGAGACAGTCGAAAAGTTCTTTTGTCTAGCATGATAGTTGTCAGAAGTGGTGACCGCTATAGTGTTTTTCTGCAAGAAATTGGACCGATACATTTTCATGCAGAGAGACGCTATGGTCACACTTTGCAAAGGGTCGAGACCCGATGTGTTGATAACCTCGGCGCGGAAACGCACACAGGCTTCTGTAAGGATCACCACATCATTTTTACAATAAGCGGCCATCTCTTCTCGGAAATCAAAAACACCTCCCTTAACCGTATTGTACCATTTAAAGAATTCCTCCCTCTCATGAGACATCATAGTATCAACCCCATAATAAGAGGCGGGCGGGTAGGACCCTCGATAATTTTGAGTGTCCTTAGTATTAAAAAAAAATGGCAGAACCAATCTTTCTTCTGAGCCTCAAAACCCAGAGCTTTAGGCAAAGCGCTCAATTTCATGGGGAGGAAATTTAACGAGTCTATGTAACGTTGGTTGAAAGCTTCGTCGGTGAAACACATGATCTTGCTACCCTGAGCTATTATTTTTGGGGTCACCCCATTTTCCACCAGATACTTCATCAAAATGTAAGAATCATAACCCTTAGCATTGTGGGCAATAAATGTGTAATTGAGGTATTTTGGACCGCGATACCGCGTAAAGAAATCCCTGACACAACTCTCACCGCTAGCTGACCACTCACGATCCAACATGTCAATACAGTGTATATAATTAGCAACGTGGACCCCGTTTTCTTGCTGGCATTCAAAATCAAAAAAGACATACCGGTTGTGCGGCGGCTCCTTTTTAACCGGCTGAATAAAGCACTGGTGTTCGGACCCCGGGGTTAAATCAGCATTACAGATCCTGCATCTCGGCTCCAGACATTTGTGTGGTTTAACCTCATGAAAACGGTACTGGAGGCAACACTGCGGGCAATATTTAGTTTGATCACAATAACTCCGTTTTTTAACCCCCTCAGCAGCGGCCCTCTGTACCTTATGCTCGGAAAAACAGAACGCTGAGAGACAAATCCTTAAGAAATCTTTACATCGGATGGTAGGGGCCAAACCCTTACGACATTGCGGATTGAAACAGACGTTACAGTAACCGTCACAGCGGTGCTTAAGCTTATCATTGAAGGCCTTATAACACCAATGACAAACATACGAACAACCCAAAAAAGCCGTCAAACTCTTTATTCCAAAGTAATGACTATCACTTAGGAAGAGAAACAGTGTCTGTGTATGGGTTTCAGGATGTGTCTGAAATTTCACAAATACTTCCTTTACCTGACAACGGTACCACACAACAATTTTTAAAGACAACAACTCCTCAAACTTGGTATTGTCTGAAAAAGCAACCATCTGTTGAGAGTTTAAGCCGGCCCTCTGATGAAGCATTAAAGCCTCTTGCAGAGCTTGGGGTTCAGGCATGTCGGGGGTGAGTAGTTTTATTAAACTGTAAGCAAAACAGAGCTTATTGTCCCCACGGGAACTCACCACAAATTGCCTGAGCTTGGTCCTAATTATGTCGTTCTTCAAGCATTTCGACAGTCTTCTAAGCGCCCCACCCTCAGGGTTACGAACCACATTCATTACCAGAGACAGACTTTCATCAGCTAAGATGGCTGCGTTACTTTGCAATAACGCTTCGATTTTAGCCAGAAATTCATCAACATCTAAATTAACTCCATTCAGCATTACAGATAGGTTGCTAAACAAATCATCCCCTCTGAGTTCTAACTGTACAACATCTCGAGGTCTGACCCTTTCAGCAACCTGTTCAAGCATGTTTTGCAAGGCCTCGTGTATGTTGACAAATATTTCTGCATAATTGTCACAATTTAAAAGTTCTGCAAAATTAAAACGCTGAATCATTTCAAAATTGTTATAGGCCGGTCTATCTATAATCACGGGATCACTGGTACTCTTGGACACATCATCATTTTGAACAAAGCCTTCACCCCCTACATTCTCACAGAGCATGTCCTCCACAGCCTTATCAGTCTCAGAACCCTCCACATTCCGAACACCCCCACTGCTGACATCTACAAAACCCCCTTTTTGAGGAGGCTCATTTAAAGCCTGTAAAAGTCCTTCAAAGATATCCAACCGGTTAATGTCAAGACCCTCCTCTATAGTGACGGCTGCTTCTGCCGCCATCCTGTGTTCTAATTGTCTCAAATCATTTATAATAGGGGCAGAATTTGGTCGGGGTAGCTCCTCCAAAGCCTCCACCATTTCAAACAAATCGGGGTGAACTAGGGGGTGAACCTCTATAAGCGCTATCGGTGGGAGGTGGTTATTTAGATCATTGACCATCTGTAACAGGTCGGGGTTCACCTGTAAGTCTGTTAATTCACATTCTATCGGTGGTAATTGGGGGTTATTTAAATCATTTATCATTTGTAATAGTTCCGGGTTCATTGGGACATCAGAGGAGTTCACAACAGGGCCGGGGATGTTCTCTCGGGAAGGTCTTTTTGGGGCCCTAGCTTGTTCATAATCCTTTAGTTTGTGAGTTCCTTTACCAAGTCCGGACATTTTTTAATTTATTTTTTATTTTTCCAACAACCCACAATAGTAAGGCGTTTTGTGTCTATTAAAACATTAAATACCGTACAATTCGTTAGGGTAAGGGTATTAATAAGGGTGTTTTGGCTCTCTATCACCAGGTTTTGCCCCACTAACACAAGTCTTTGATTTTGTAACAAAGTATGTAGCAACTCATGCCGACCTTCAGGAAGTAGCTCCGGGGGCTGGTGGCCTGGCTCAGCTTCAAAGGATGGTCGCTCCGGTAAATCTCGGTCGAAGGAGGCAGGGAGCGAGCGTATACTCACGGACAGAGACCAAGAAGGCCTTTGCGGTGACACCCTGGCCAAGCGCGGGGTACTGTTCCGCGTTTCTGTAGCCAAGAAACGGATCTGGGGGGACGATGTTGAAACCAGGCCGTCGTTGGGTGGTGTGTCAGCCCTGACTGACGGCGACCCCTGAGGTTGTTGGATGCCTGTATTTGTTCCGCCCGACAATGCGGTGGGCTGAATCTGGGGTGTTGAATTACCCCCAGAAGGCTGTGGCCTGAGTAGATGTTGGGGGGTCTCCAAGACCACCGTGGGGGATCCTCTCGGTGATCTCACCGGGGAAGATGTTTGATCCCACTTAGACGGGGTAATTGTCCTCAATAGCTCATCCACAGAATGACTATCCCAAGAGTCTTGGGAAGAATAAAAATATACATTACATTTACATCTTTGAACGGCGACAGAAATCAAACTTAAAACAACATGTCCAGGACATTCAAAACCTTTAGCTTTTTTAGACCTTTAAAAATAGCCTTAGACATTCACTACAACGCCTTATTATTTACAGAAAATATATTTATTAGGACTTGATAAAATCTAAAACCTTATAATAAATGTAAAACAGAGAAGCCGCTGTAAATAAACTGTTTCTTAAATGTTTCTTTAAAAACTGTAATATTGTTAATAAAACACTTTTATACACACACACACACACAACAACATTTCATTTTTAAACGAACCTTCCAAGTGTAAACGCTTCCTGATCCCGGGACTTCCTGTTTCACAAACGTTTTCACGATCTGTTTAAATATTAAATACAATGAACACCTTGAAGCCTTTTCCTACAACCACTTTAAAACAGAAGTATAATAGCGGGAGATAAGCCAAACAACTTACTAAACCCTTTCGGACGGCTTAACTTCCTAACCAGACGGTACGGCAATCGGTCATTTCTAAACACGTTTCCCAGAAACAAGCCTAGACCTGTCCGAACTTCTAAAGATCTTTCCCAGAACCCCCTGCCCTACAGGAAACAGGCACACATCGCTTAAATATTAGCCCTCAACGGGCAAACAAAGCCCTTTTAAAAACATTAAAGTTTGAAAGATCTTACTTACCTCCACAGAATAATCGTTTCTTATGTTTTTCGGCTGGTTTAGCTTTTTGCACCGCTGTGAAGGTAAGAGACATGTTTAACCTTTAACCACACCGCTTTATAAAAAGCTTTAACCTCTTATTTACAGACTGCAGATATATACTCACAGCTATCAGATACTGGGGCTGACGTCCTTTCAGATTCTTGAAAGGTTACGGTTCTCGAAGGTAAAACGAAACAAGCCCTCGATGTGGAAGGCCTTTCGTTGTCTCGAACCACGTTTCTTAATACTGTTAGAAAGGATAATTTTTTAAAATTAACAAAACTGGACTCAAACATCTTACAGAAACGTTATACAAACAAACGGGGGTTTAGTTCTTACCCGGTCAGCAGACAGCCTGTCTAGGGACAACCACTTCTCTTGGTCGATCCTCTGAGACATTAATCACATTAATATATATTAAAACATTTCCATAACTCTAATGAGCCGCTTCAAAACCACACACACCCATACATAAGAACCCATGAGCGCAAACACAAAAAGCTTACCGTCGTTGTTCCAGATGATCTCCTCAGCGTTGGGAATTAACTCCTGTTGACTGGCTGAAAAATAATTTTACAGAACTTAAAACAGATGCTATAGCCTTATTTACAATACATGCACACAACACGCTCTGAGTCAATAAAAATAATCTGAAGACTTACCTAAAAACTCGTTTAAATCGAAGTCGCTGATGTTGTTTCCGGACATTGTTGATCTTTAGTCTTAAATCGAAAGGTCAGTATGAGTCTGTCGAGCTGAAGACCAGACCTTCATACTTATACTGATGGCCACATGCCGGATCTGCTTGTAAGGCATTGTTCTGGTCTGGCCTTTGTGCCGCCCTGTTACCAATTAACATATCAAAACCAACCAATAAAATGACACTGCATCAAATTTCAAATAGAAACCAAGATGGAGACGATCTCTCTCCTCTCTACTCTAAACTTTTATTAGAACCTTTTGGTCTCTCAAAAAAACATTTTTAAGCATCTAGACCTATAGTCAACAACCACTAAGAATATTTCAGGCCTTTAGAAGCGCTAAAAAACAACCTGAGCCAAGAAAATAACTATAAAGATCTAAAATAACTAGCGCTTTTACCGTGATTTTTTTTTTTTTTTGTAATGCTTTGTTTGGTATTAAACAAGTCATAAACTACTCAGAACAGTGTTTATCCCCGCAAAAGAGATATTTGGGTTTATTTTACAAAGCTTATAAATTATATAGTTTAAAAGTATTCTGAATGTTTTGATACCACACGCCATACCTACGGTTGTCTGAGCCCACCCCCGCCCCCCATGGTGTGAGTGATTTAGCCTTGAGTGTTGTGATCTATTTAGCCTTGAGTGATCAGTTGTTTTTATTTTTTAAACGATTCCTTATCATCAGGGATTGAGACTGCTAAAACAACTTAAAAGCATATCCTTATCTTAAGTCTAACTCTTATGAGCTTTAAGACCCTAGAATGTATTTAAGTAAAACGAATGAACACATTATGTGAGAGATAAAATATAACCACAGCTTTTTTTTTTTTTTTTTTTTTTTTTTACAAAAACAATTAACCTATACACACAAACACCCACACACACACTCTTTTTTAATTTTATTTTTAATTAAATTTGAGGGGAGAGACAGATACATTGTGGATAACATAAGTACCCTATGCAAAACAGGCATTGTTAGGACAAGGCCATTACAGACATCAGAACTTGTTGATCTTATAAAATGATTGGGCGAGAGAGAGAGAGAGAGAGAGACAGACAGAGACAGAGACAGTGTGGATAACATAAGTACCCTATGCAAAACAGGCATTGTTAGGACCTGGGACCATTACAGACAACAGAACTTGTTGATCTTATAACGGTTTAGATTTACTAAACCATTACATGTATATTTAAAAAAGACCCCCAAACACTACAGGAAGAGCCGACCCATTCACACTCTACAGTTGACCAACAAGAACAACAAGAACAACGGGTTATGGGCGGCCTTGTTGTTCAGGGTTTTATGGATGTACACTTTCTGACGGATATGACGTAGGAATAATTAAGGAAATAACTCTACCTAAAGTCACGCCCCCCAATTATGACGTAGGAATATTAATAAGCTTAGGGCATACGTCATAACAAAATAGGCCGCGCCCAAAAAACCCTACTATCTACTCTCCGGTCTACATCCCTCAGAGCACAGTTGAAATCACCTGAAACGATAACTGGTAAGGTGCCGATCAGGAGCGGGCGTAGCTGAGGGAGAAAGAGGACTCTCTCTCTCTGGCTGGTGGGGGCATAGACATTGACCAGCCTCAATACAGCCCCCTTGTATTTAAAATCGAGGCTGGCCAGTCTGCCCGCCTCTATAACGTCAAATGCCTTTACCTCTATGAAGGGGTTTTTCAGGAGTACGGCAATCCCGTCCGCTCGGGACACGTTGGACCCCGACCAGAAGGATTCTCCTAGGGTCCAAGTGTCCCGGAGATCTTTATATTCCTTTTGGAACGGGATGCCGCACTCCTGCAAACAGATGACATCCGCCTTCATACCAGCCAGAGAGTTTAAAACATCGGTCCTCTTTTTCACCTCAGCAATGCTCCTCACATTTATTGATATAATAATTAATGCCATAATGGCTGTGAGGGCAATTACCCACTCCGTAACAATCATGTAAAGAAACCTTTCTCTTCCCCACTCCTCTCTTCTCCCTCACCTAGCATAGCGCTAGCATCCATCATTTCAATCATTTGCCTCACCGCTTGATCCTCTAGGAAGACTATGGGGAATCTCGGCTCTCGCCACCCGGTAAGGCTGGCGAAACTCCACTGGGCTCATGGCCCGTGGTGCTGGAGGTTCTCCCTGGTTCCTTTGTGGCCGAGGCCCGACGAGCAGATGGCAGGGCAGAGGCTTTGTGTACAACTGGGGAGAGAACTGGGTAGACCTAGTTGTTCTTTTAACTAATGGTGGGGGAGGGGGTGGTCTCTCACTTCCCGGCTGTCTGCTGCCGCAGGCCTCCTCCCCCAGCGCCAGTGACCTTGCCATTACGTCCCTTAGGTCTTTATGGGAAAGGACACTGGCGCCGATTCAAAGTACCTTCTGGCCCGACCCTTGGCTTCACCTTATCTTTCTTAAGTACACTTCTAGTAAGCCTTGACACACACCACTTTATACCTTCACTGACACAATACATATACACAGGGGGCAGCAGCAGCACTATCAGAGCTATGTTACACAGCAGCATGGACACGGCTGGAGAGAGGTAGAGATTGTAGCTCATCTTATGACAAAAGGACACGTGTCTGTGTTAAGGTACAACCACTTCACCAGAAGTAAACCCTTCAGGTTCCCTGGACTAGGATAACCCAGCGCCGTCAGTGCAGGATGGTGGATCATCCGCAGGAGACGAGCTCGGGAACAAAAAAGTCACCAACACAATGCCAGATCGTTTGTCTTCAGTTTATTTTTGCAACACCACACAGTTTTATACATGTCAGAAGTCAGAGTTGTGGGGCAGGACATATCATATACAGATCTAGTTGCTAGGCAGACATGGAATGTGTCCAATATCATAACCCCTAACACACTCGACAGTTTCGGTTGACATATCTGCACGGTTTGCCTAGCGCTAGATGACGTGGGACGCTATCTTATTGCTGGTTTGTCTGAAGAGCAGCATGTATATTGTTTATGTTGTCAGCTCTGAGCTGTTCCTCAAAACATAATATAAATATAGGGAGTTTGTGGTTTGACATTTCCAAGATAGAGACGAGGGGACGGCCGTGGGTTCAAGTGTCTAGACTTTCACAGAAACACAGTTATGCGCGAGTATGTTATTTTTGCAATAATGACAAGTTTCAGCCCCCCTGCCACGGCAACATTTCCAGTGAGATATGTCAATGTCAAATCTGCAGCGTCTGGTCTAAACTAATCCTACAATAAGAATACAATACAATGAGTTACATGGTTACAGTAGGTTAAATAATCACTATGCCTACATAATATAGGTCATATAAAAATCCTTGTACTCTGTTCTCCCAACATGCAGAGTATTATACACTGGGTATATACAATACACAGGGGGCAATTTTACCCCAACAGTCTGTGTGTCTGTGTGCATCTCTCTGAGTATCTCTGCATCTCTCTCTCACCTCTGTTGGCGCAGGGCTCGGGGGACAGAGCTAGGCTGCAGTACAGGGAGTTGAGCGCAGGCTGCAGGGCCTCAGAGTGGGACGGCTTCAGCCTGTAAGCCAGGTTAGCCACTGCACACAGAGCAGCACGCAGCTGTGAGACACCACTCTCCACAACACAACAACGACAGTACTAACAGCAGTACGAGGTGCTGAGTGCCGTGGCACCGTGAGCCGCTCACCATGGTACAGCAGTCTGAAGTCAGTGTCGTCCGTCTCTCTCTCCGCAGAGCCGCTGCTCTGGACCACACACAGCAGCTGCTGCACCAGGGGCAGGGCACTGAGCGCTGAGAGAGAGAGAGAGAGAGAGAGAGAGAGAGGACTCGCTGACACACTTGGAAATTGGAAATAACATGGCACAACTGTACAATGGCCATAAACTTTAAAACTAATAGCAGCCGAATACAGAAGGTTTTATTGGCCCTTCCAGTCTGTGCCAGTGCAGGACTCTAATTTAACAACAATTGAGTTGATTGTCTTACTTTATTCTATTATACTTAGAGTTACTTATTCCTGGTAGGGAAGCTCACATTAATAATGAAGGCTGAGTTGAAACAAATCTCTAAGTGCCAAAGGTTGTTGTAACAATCTCCTGGTACTTAGGGAGTATTGCCAGAGTTATAGAAAATAAGGCCACATGAAGCAGATAAGGTGATATCCCATAGTATATTGCCCCCCCAAGTACCTTACCACAAATGTATTTATATACATATGTACAAGCTACAGACCTTTAGATACATTAAGCATACACTAAGCACTGTAGAGAATATACAAAGAACATAAAATATATTTAAAAAACATAACAAGAGAGATAAACGGTGGCTTAGGACAAAGTCTCTTCAAAAACAAAAACAGAGATTCACAAAGTGAATAAAATCCTTCAGTATTGGACTGGTCTCACCCCTGCACCAGGAACAGTCTCTTGTAAATGGTCCTCTGGAATCCGGATGGAAATCCGAACAAGAATAGTCCAATAGATGGAAGAGAAAAATCCTTCCAACAAAAAACCATAAAACAAAGTCCTTGCAAAAAAATGAAAGAGCACCAAACAGGACAAATCCAAGAATAAAAAACAAAGTTCAAGTTAAAGAATCACAGGCAGAAATAAAGACCTATGCATCAAAGAAGGAGTCTATTGTCAAAGTAGGGATATAGTGTAGTCAAAAACAGGCCATAACAAAAACCCACTTCACTCTCGCTCCGCGTCTCTCGAAAAACACAAAAAGGAGCCTGCCTAAAACAGTATGCTACCTAGAGATCCTGAAGTCACCCCCGCAGGCTATAGAGCAACACTCAAAAGCACCTGTGTTGCTCCCAGAAACAAAAGAGGAAAAACTGGAAAAACCAGTATACCAGTCAAGCAACTTAAGCTCAAGAAGGGAGGCAGCTTGACCAAGCCAGTTTAAGCTGACAAGTTACTGTGACTGCCTATATTGTTTTTCATTTGTTTGTTTTTTACGACATTGGAGTTACAAGGTTCTGCACTGAACACAAATCTACTAAGAAGTGTCTCCTTAAAACTCAACCATAAAAATAAAATAATAATAAAATAAAAAACTTCAGAAGGAATTATTTTCAACTGACAGTTTGCTTGTACACTGTTACTTAACAAAAATATATTACACTGCACACAAATTATTTCTGACCAATCCAACATGGCCAAACGATATAAACAATGCACTTTTCTTGAACAAACCTGAACACAACTTTATACAGCAGGTCACACATCCTATGCATCATTATTTTCAGAGAAGATGCGTTTTGGAGGAATAGAAAATAAAACCTAAACAATAACAAAAGGCTTCCAGCAAATGTGTTGCTTGGCCCCATAATAAGTATTTGAACTGTTTCAAAGTGAAAGCTTCAGACCATTTTGTTGCGGTTTGCAAGTTAACAAGTTCTGCTGTCCAAACATGACACTATCCGTAAGTTAGCCACTGAAAGTGACTTAATCATACCCTGCAGAACATCCTTCGAAATTAAGCTTTTTCTATGATAGCCTGCAGTGGTTTTCAACCCTGATCCCGAAGGGCCTCCTCTGACTCCAGCAAGTCTGCAACAGCAGCCACACATTCCTCAGCCCAGTTAAAATGAGGCTCATTTTCACAAGTTAAACATGCATGTCTGTAGATTCTTGTATAACAGGACTTTACACGCTTGTCCTGCTGCGTGGGGACATTTCTACACTTGTCAGGTTGACTGCAAAAGTATTGTATTTCATACTAATACAGTCATTCACATACCTTTTCTCTCCGGGGCCAATTCATCTCTCCGTAGCTAAAAGTGATTTCTTCATCAGGGAAAATGTCTCTTATCGCAAAGAGGCACAAATGTGGCTTCGGATCCACAAGAATTGGTTTCATTTTGCAGGTTGGATTTTTGTGCTCATCAGGAACTAGTCTACCCACAGAGCTGCCTTCCTTTGCAGCGTCAATGCTTTGTGCTAAAGAGAAGGACATATTCATCGTAGCCTGCATAGAGTCTACTTACTAACCTATTACCTAATTGTAACAGCCTTCTAGTCCAATATACATCAGTCAGTCAGCAGCTCTTAAGTCACAGAACTAGGGCATTTAGAGTCTACTGCCTAACTGGAACAGCCCTCTAGTCCATCACGTTTTGGATACAAGTAGCGAGCAGTTCTTAGGGTACAGAACAAAGGCAAAAAGAGACTACTCACCAAATGTATCCCGGACGAGCCCCCAAATTGTTAAGGTACAACCACTTCACCAGAAGTAAACCCTTCAGGTTCGCTGGGCTAGGAAAACCCCTGGACTAGGATAACCCAGCGCCGTCAGTGCAGGATGGTGGATCCTCCGCAGGAGACGAGCTCGGGAACAAAAAAGTCACCAACACAATGCCAGATCGTTTGTCTTCAGTTTATTTTTGCAACACCACACAGTTTTATACATGTCAGAAGTCAGAGTTGCGGGGCAGGACATATCATATACAGATCTAGTTGCTAGGCAGACATGGAATGTGTCCAATATCATAACCCCTAACACACTCGACAGTTTCGGTTGACATATCTGCACGGTTTGCCTAGCGCTAGATGACGTGGGACGCTATCTTATTGCTGGTTTGTCTGAAGAGCAGCATGTATATTGTTTATGTTGTCAGCTCTGAGCTGTTCCTCAAAACATAATATAAATATAGGGAGTTTGTGGTTTGACATTTCCAAGATAGAGACGAGGGGACGGCCGTGGGTTCAAGTGTCTAGACTTTCACAGAAACACAGTTATACGCGAGTATGTTATTTTTTCAATACTGACAAGTTTCAGCCCCCCGGCCACGGCAACATTTCCAGTGAGATATGTCAATGTCAAATCTGCAGCGTCTGGTCTAAACTAATCCTACAATAAGAATACAATACAATGAGTTACATGGTTACAGTAGGTTAAATAATCACTATGCCTACATAATATAGGTCATATAAAAATCCTTGTACTCTGTTCTCCCAACATGCAGAGTATTATACACTGGGTATATACAATACACAGGGGGCAATTTTACCCCAACAGTCTGTGTGTCTGTGTGCATCTCTCTGAGTATCTCTGCATCTCTCTCTCACCTCTGTTGGCGCAGGGCTCGGGGGACAGAGCCAGGCTGCAGTACAGGGAGTTGAGCGCAGGCTGCAGGGCCTCAGAGTGGGACGGCTTCAGCCTGACAGCCAGGTTAGCCACTGCACACAGAGCAGCACGCAGCTGTGAGACACCACTCTCCACAACACAACAACGACAGTACTAACAGCAGTCCGAGGTGCTGAGTGCCGTGGCGCCGTGAGCCGCTCACCGTGGTACAGCAGTCTGAAGTCAGTGTCGTCCGTCTCTCTCTCCGCAGAGCCGCTGCTCTGGACCACACACAGCAGCTGCTGCACCAGGGGCAGAGCACTGAGCGCTGAGAGAGAGAGAGAGAGAGAGAGAGAGAGAGAGAGAGAGAGGACTCGCTGACACACTTGGAAATTGGAAATAACATGGCACAACTGTACAATGGCCATAAACTTTAAAACTAATAGCAGCCGAATACAGAAGGTTTTATTGGCCCTTCCAGTCTGTGCCAGTGCAGGACTCTAATTTAACAACAATTGAGTTGATTGTCTTACTTTATGCTATTATACTTAGAGTTACTTATTCCTGGTAGGGAAGCTCACATTAATAATGAAGGCTGAGTTGAAACAAATCTCTAAGTGCCAAAGGTTGTTGTAACAATCTCCTGGTACTTAGGGAGTATTGCCAGAGTTATAGAAAATAAGGCCAAATGAAGCAGATAAGGTGATATCCCATAGTATATTGCCCCCCCAAGTACCTTACCACAAATGTATTTATATACATATGTACAAGCTACAGACCTTTAGATACATTAAGCATACACTAAGCACTGTAGAGAATATACAAAGAACATAAAATATATTTAAAAAACATAACAAGAGAGGTAAACGGTGGCTTAGGACAAAGTCTCTTCAAAAACAAAAACAGAGATTCACAAAGTGAATAAAATCCTTCAGTATTGGACTGGTCTCACCCCTGCACCAGGAACAGTCTCTTGTAAATGGTCCTCTGGAATCCGGATGGAAATCCGAACAAGAATAGTCCAATAGATGGAAGAGAAAAATCCTTCCAACAAAAAACCATAAAACAAAGTCCTTGCAAAAAAATGAAAGAGCACCAATCAGGACAAATCCAAGAATAAAAAACAAAGTTCAAGTTAAAGAATCACAGGCAGAAATAAAGACCTATGCATCAAAGAAGGAGTCTATTGTCAAAGTAGGGATATAGTGTAGTCAAAAACAGGCCATAACAAAAACCCACTTCACTCTCGCTCCGCGTCTCTCGAAAAACACAAAAAGGAGCCTGCCTAAAACAGTGTGCTACCTAGAGATCCTGAAGTCACCCCCGCAAGTCAAAAGCACCTGTGTTGCTCCCAGAAAAAAAAGAGGAAAAACTGGAAAAACCAGTATACCAGTCAAGCAACTTAAGCTCAAGAAGGGAGGCAGCTTGACCAAGCCAGTTTAAGCTGACAAGTTACTGTGACTGCCTATATTGTTTTTCATTTGTTTGTTTTTTATGACATTGGAGTTACAAGGTTCTGCACTGAACACAAATCTACTAAGAAGTGTCTCCTTAAAACTCAACCATAAAAATAAAATAATAATAAAATAAAAAACTTCAGAAGGAATTATTTTCAACTGAGAGTTTGCTTGTACACTGTTACTTAACAAAAATATATTACACTGCACACAAATTATTTCTGACCAATCCAACATGGCCAAACGATATAAACAATGCACTTTTCTTGAACAAACCTGAACACAACTTTATACAGCAGGTCACACATCCTATGCATCATTATTTTCAGAGAAGATGCGTTTTGGAGGAATAGAAAATAAAACCTAAACAATAACAAAAGGCTTCCAGCAAATGTGTTGCTTGGCCCCATAATAAGTATTTGAACTGTTTCAAAGTGAAAGCTTCAGACCATTTTGTTGCGGTTTGCAAGTTAACAAGTTCTGCTGTCCAAACATGACACTATCCGTAAGTTAGCCACTGAAAGTGACTTAATCATACCCTGCAGAACATCCTTCGAAATTAAGCTTTTTCTATGATAGCCTGCAGTGGTTTTCAACCCTGATCCCGAAGGGCCTCCTCTGACTCCAGCAAGTCTGCAACAGCAGCCACACATTCCTCAGCCCAGTTAAAATGAGGCTCATTTTCACAAGTTAAACATGCATGTCAGTAGATTCTTGTATAGCAGGACTTTACACGCTTGTCCTGCTGCGTGGGGACATTTCTACACTTGTCAGGTTGACTGCAAAAGTATTGTATTTCATACTAATACAGTCATTCACATACCTTTTCTCTCCGGGGCCAATTCATCTCTCCATAGCTAAAAGTGATTTCTTCATCAGGGAAAATGTCTCTTATCGCAAAGAGGCACAAATGTGGCTTGGGATCCACAAGAATTGGTTTCACTTTGCAGGTTGGATTTTTGTGCTCATCAGGAACTAGTCTACCCACAGAGCTGCCTTCCATTGCAGCGTCAATGCTTTGTGCTAAAGAGAAGGACATATTCATCTTAGCCTGCATAGAGTCTACTTACTAACCTATTACCTAATTGTAACAGCCTTCTAGTCCAATATACATCAGTCAGTCAGCAGCTCTTAAGTCACAGAACTAGGGCATTTAGAGTCTACTGCCTAACTGGAACAGCCCTCTAGTCCATCACGTTTTGGATACAAGTAGCGAGCAGTTCTTAGGGTACAGAACAAAGGCAAAAAGAGACTACTCACCAAATGTATCCCGGACGAGCCCCCAAATTGTTAAGGTACAACCACTTCACCAGAAGTAAACCCTTCAGGTTCGCTGGGCTAGGAAAACCCCTGGACTAGGATAACCCAGCGCCGTCAGTGCAGGATGGTGGATCCTCTGCAAGAGACGAGCTCGGGAACAAAAAAGTCACCAACACAATGCCAGATCGTTTGTCTTCAGTTTATTTTTGCAACACCACACAGTTTTATACATGTCAGAAGTCAGAGTTGCGGGGCAGGACATATCATATACAGATCTAGTTGCTAGGCAGACATGGAATGTGTCCAATATCATAACCCCTAACACACTCGACAGTTTCGGTTGACATATCTGCACGGTTTGCCTAGCGCTAGATGACGTGGGACGCTATCTTATTGCTGGTTTGTCTGAAGAGCAGCATGTATATTGTTTATGTTGTCAGCTCTGAGCTGTTCCTCAAAACATAATATAAATATAGGGAGTTTGTGGTTTGACATTTCCAAGATAGAGACGAGGGGACGGCCGTGGGTTCAAGTGTCTAGACTTTCACAGAAACACAGTTATACGCGAGTATGTTATTTTTTCAATACTGACAAGTTTCAGCCCCCCGGCCACGGCAACATTTCCAGTGAGATATGTCAATGTCAAATCTGCAGCGTCTGGTCTAAACTAATCCTACAATAAGAATACAATACAATGAGTTACATGGTTACAGTAGGTTAAATAATCACTATGCCTACATAATATAGGTCATATAAAAATCCTTGTACTCTGTTCTCCCAACATGCAGAGTATTATACACTGGGTATATACAATACACAGGGGGCAATTTTACCCCAACAGTCTGTGTGTCTGTGTGCATCTCTCTGAGTATCTCTGCATCTCTCTCTCACCTCTGTTGGCGCAGGGCTCGGGGGACAGAGCCAGGCTGCAGTACAGGGAGTTGAGCGCAGGCTGCAGGGCCTCAGAGTGGGACGGCTTCAGCCTGACAGCCAGGTTAGCCACTGCACACAGAGCAGCACGCAGCTGTGAGACACCACTCTCCACAACACAACAACGACAGTACTAACAGCAGTCCGAGGTGCTGAGTGCCGTGGCGCCGTGAGCCGCTCACCGTGGTACAGCAGTCTGAAGTCAGTGTCGTCCGTCTCTCTCTCCGCAGAGCCGCTGCTCTGGACCACACACAGCAGCTGCTGCACCAGGGGCAGAGCACTGAGCGCTGAGAGAGAGAGAGAGAGAGAGAGAGAGAGAGAGAGAGAGAGGACTCGCTGACACACTTGGAAATTGGAAATAACATGGCACAACTGTACAATGGCCATAAACTTTAAAACTAATAGCAGCCGAATACAGAAGGTTTTATTGGCCCTTCCAGTCTGTGCCAGTGCAGGACTCTAATTTAACAACAATTGAGTTGATTGTCTTACTTTATTCTATTATACTTAGAGTTACTTATTCCTGGTAGGGAAGCTCACATTAATAATGAAGGCTGAGTTGAAACAAATCTCTAAGTGCCAAAGGTTGTTGTAACAATCTCCTGGTACTTAGGGAGTATTGCCAGAGTTATAGAAAATAAGGCCACATGAAGCAGATAAGGTGATATCCCATAGTATATTGCCCCCCCAAGTACCTTACCACAAATGTATTTATATACATATGTACAAGCTACAGACCTTTAGATACATTAAGCATACACTAAGCACTGTAGAGAATATACAAAGAACATAAATTATATTTAAAAAACATAACAAGAGAGGTAAACGGTGGCTTAGGACAAAGTCTCTTCAAAAACAAAAACAGAGATTCACAAAGTGAATAAAATCCTTCAGTATTGGACTGGTCTCACCCCTGCACCAGGAACAGTCTCTGTAAATGGTCCTCTGGAATCCGGATGGAAATCCGAACAAGAATAGTCCAATAGATGGAAGAGAAAAATCCTTCCAACAAAAAACCATAAAACAAAGTCCTTGCAAAAAAATGAAAGAGCACCAAACAGGACAAATCCAAGAATAAAAAACAAAGTTCAAGTTAAAGAATCACAGGCAGAAATAAAGACCTATGCATCAAAGAAGGAGTCTATTGTCAAAGTAGGGATATAGTGTAGTCAAAAACAGGCCATAACAAAAACCCACTTCACTCTCGCTCCGCGTCTCTCGAAAAACACAAAAAGGAGCCTGCCTAAAACAGTGTGCTACCTAGAGATCCTGAAGTCACCCCCGCAGGCTATAGAGCAACACTCAAAAGCACCTGTGTTGCTCCCAGAAAAAAAAGAGAAAAAACTGGAAAAACCAGTATACCAGTCAAGCAACTTAAGCTCAAGAAGGGAGGCAGCTTGACCAAGCCAGTTTAAGCTGACAAGTTACTGTGACTGCCTATATTGTTTTTCATTTGTGTGTTTTTTACGAAATTGGAGTTACAAGGTTCTGCACTGAACACAAATCTACTAAGAAGTGTCTCCTTAAAACTCAACCATAAAAATAAAATAATAATAAAATAAAAAACTTCAGAAGGAATTATTTTCAACTGAGAGTTTGCTTGTACACTGTTACTTAACAAAAATATATTACACTGCACACAAATTATTTCTGACCAATCCAACATGGCCAAACGATATAAACAATGCACTTTTCTTGAACAAACCTGAACACAACTTTATACAGCAGGTCACACATCCTATGCATCATTATTTTCAGAGAAGATGCGTTTTGGAGGAATAGAAAATAAAACCTAAACAATAACAAAAGGCTTCCAGCAAATGTGTTGCTTGGCCCCATAATAAGTATTTGAACTGTTTCAAAGTGAAAGCTTCAGACCATTTTGTTGCGGTTTGCAAGTTAACAAGTTCTGCTGTCCAAACATGACACTATCCGTAAGTTAGCCACTGAAAGTGACTTAATCATACCCTGAAGAACATCCTTCGAAATTAAGCTTTTTCTATGATAGCCTGCAGTGGTTTTCAACCCTGATCCCGAAGGGCCTCCTCTGACTCCAGCAAGTCTGCAACAGCAGCCACACATTCCTCAGCCCAGTTCAAATGAGGCTCATTTTCACAAGTTAAACATGCATGTCTGTAGATTCTTGTATAGCAGGACTTTACACGCTTGTCCTGCTGCGTGGGGACATTTCTACACTTGTCAGGTTGACTGCAAAAGTATTGTATTTCATACTAATACAGTCATTCACATACCTTTTCTCTCCGGGGCCAATTCATCTCTCCATAGCTAAAAGTGATTTCTTCATCAGGGAAAATGAGGCACAAATGTGGCTTCGGATCCACAAGAATTGGTTTCATTTTGCAGGTTGGATTTTTGTGCTCATCAGGAACTAGTCTACCCACAGAGCTGCCTTCCTTTGCAGCGTCAATGCTTTGTGCTAAAGAGAAGGACACATTGATCTTAGCCTGAAGTAAGACATTATCGATCAAGTTTAGCCATGAAGTGCACATACCAACTGATCAGTGTGTCTGCCTTGAGCAAGCAGTGCTCGCATTGCTCTAAACCAGTGGGTTATTCTCCATTTGAAATGAACTCAGTTTCCTCCGGGACGAGCTGAGTGAAAAACA
Organism: Amia ocellicauda; assembly: GCF_036373705.1. Taxonomy (NCBI): domain Eukaryota; kingdom Metazoa; phylum Chordata; class Actinopteri; order Amiiformes; family Amiidae; genus Amia; species Amia ocellicauda. The sequence goes on from NW_027103005.1 coordinate 80,431, forward strand.
GCCCAGAGAAGTGCTCTGGGAAAGAGAGACTGCAGGACTGATCGCCAGTGCTTTGATGAAGCGCAATGAGCAGCAGCTTGTGATCAAACTAAAGACGGCACGGCTGTCATCGCAATAAAAAGGTAGTGCTATTTTCTCACTGCACACTAGCGCCGGCATTTCGTACTGCATACAATCACCGCATAATGTGCGATGTGTGACGAAAATGAGAAACAGAGTTGGATAAAACTTCATAGTTTTTCATATGAGCATCACAGCCAACATTTTCAGGGCAGAAACACAGCATTTACATTGGAAATTGAACACTGTTTGAATTTCTTTTGTTTTTAAACGAGCTCATATACATAAACACGACTATACAAGCAAAATGCAGCCTACAAAACACGACTAAAATAAACTGTACGCAACAAAGTGTGTAAACGGGTGTATACATCGGTATGCACATATATTAGCAGACTTATGCAATCTTTCACAATTACGAGTTGTATTACAAAGCCGTACAAAACACAGCTCTGGTGGGTTTAGTGTTGATCAATAGCGGCGCATCTGATGTGTGATCAGTTTGGGGCTTCGAAATAACGTCATAATGAGCTAATAATGTTTACAACAGACCAATATTGCAAACAGAGTTCGCCATTATTACTTTTTATGCTAACGTTAATGACTTAAAGAGATTGAAATCTTTGTCAATGATCACATACCACCGTATGAAAGTCAAACAGGAAACTCTCAGACAGACACACACACACACACACACACACACACACACACACACACACACACACACACACACACACACACATATTATGGAGCTTTGATGGGGCTCCCCCTGGTGGTCACTGTTGTGCGCTGCAACAGTCGCGGGGTGGGTAATGTCAGGGAGCCAATCATGGGCCCATAAATTTGCATACGGTGGCGCAAAGGATTCTAGGACAATGAAGCAAACACGTACGTTTCCAATGTCTACACATGAGATGAAAGAGACGGTATGACATGTTTCGTTCCTAGGTTTCCTCGTGTGAATGTGAGGGGCAAGAGAACCAGAACCCAAGTGCGCTTCTCTGGTGCAAATAGTTGCAAAGGAGTATGGGAAACGACACCCCACCCTTATTCCAATGAAAAGCGGTATTACGTCACATAAATAGAAGCCCGTGTCGCTGTCCACTACTGGGGAGAGTAGTAGTGGAGGAGCTTGCTCTCTATACCATATAAGGCCAGCCAGCCCGGAAGGGGACCGGCCCATGCACTGCAAAAGGCTGGGCTGTTAGTGACCCTTCTGTTTTTGGAAAAATACATCACAGCTAACAACACTAGCAAACTCAATCACAACACACCCTATTCTCATGAGGGACGCTCTTGTGGCCGACACACAGCTTTATTTATATGCACCATTCATACTTCATGCCTCAATACATGGATTAGGGAGCACACACTTCACTCATACTCTTTCACACTGTCTCCAACATGCTCATGGCAAATAACAAACACACCTCAAACTACCTTCTGGCCCGAGCCTTGGCTTCACCTTATCTTTCTTAAGTACACTTCTAGTAAGCCTTGACACACACCACTTTATACCTTCACTGACACAATACATATACACAGGGGACAGCAGCAGCACTATCAGAGCTATGTTACACAGCAGCATGGACACGGCGGGAGAGAGGTAGAGATTGTAGCTCATCTTATGACAAAAGGACATGTGTCTGTGTTAAGGTACAACCAGAAGTAAACCCTTCAGGTTCCCTGGACTAGGATAACCCAGCGCCGTCAGTGCAGGATGGTGGATCCTCCGCAGGAGACGAGCTCGGGAACAAAAAAGTCACCAACACAATGCCAGATCGTTTGTCTTCAGTTTATTTTTGCAACACCACACAGTTTTATACATGTCAGAAGTCAGAGTTGCGGGGCAGGACATATCATATACAGATCTAGTTGCTAGGCAGACATGGAATGTGTCCAATATCATAACCCCTAACACACTCGACAGTTTCGGTTGACATATCTGCACGGTTTGCCTAGCGCTAGATGACGTGGGACGCTATCTTATTGCTGGTTTGTCTGAAGAGCAGCATGTATATTGTTTATGTTGTCAGCTCTGAGCTGTTCCTCAAAACATAATATAAATATAGGGAGTTTGTGGTTTGACATTTCCAAGATAGAGACGAGGGGACGGCCGTGGGTTCAAGTGTCTAGACTTTCACAGAAACACAGTTATGCGCGAGTATGTTATTTTTTCAATACTGACAAGTTTCAGCCCCCCGGCCACGGCAACATTTCCAGTGAGATATGTCAATGTCAAATCTGCAGCGTCTGGTCTAAACTAATCCTACAATAAGAATACAATACAATGAGTTACATGGTTACAGTAGGTTAAATAATCACTATGCCTACATAATATAGGTCATATAAAAATCCTTGTACTCTGTTCTCCCAACATGCAGAGTATTATACACTGGGTATATACAATACACAGGGGGCAATTTTACCCCAACAGTCTGTGTGTCTGTGTGCATCTCTCTGAGTATCTCTGCATCTCTCTCTCACCTCTGTTGGCGCAGGGCTCGGGGGACAGAGCCAGGCTGCAGTAGAGGGAGTTGAGCGCAGGCTGCAGGGCCTCAGAGTGGGACGGCTTCAGCCTGACAGCCAGGTTAGCCACTGCACACAGAGCAGCACGCAGCTGTGAGACACCACTCTCCACAACACAACAACGACAGTACTAACAGCAGTCCGAGGTGCTGAGTGCCGTGGTGCCGTGAGCCGCTCACCGTGGTACAGCAGGCTGAAGTCAGTGTCGTCCGTCTCTCTCTCCGCAGAGCCGCTGCTCTGGACCACACACAGCAGCTGCTGCACCAGGGGCAGGGCACTGAGCGCTGAGAGAGAGAGAGAGAGAGAGAGAGAGAGAGGACTCGCTGACACACTTGGAAATTGGAAATAACATGGCACAACTGTACAATGGCCATAAACTTTAAAACTAATAGCAGCCGAATACAGAAGGTTTTATTGGCCCTTCCAGTCTGTGCCAGTGCAGGACTCTAATTTAACAACAATTGAGTTGATTGTCTTACTTTATTCTATTATACTTAGAGTTACTTATTCCTGGTAGGGAAGCTCACATTAATAATGAAGGCTGAGTTGAAACAAATCTCTAAGTGCCAAAGGTTGTTGTAACAATCTCCTGGTACTTAGGGAGTATTGCCAGAGTTATAGAAAATAAGGCCACATGAAGCAGATAAGGTGATATCCCATAGTATATTGCCCCCCCAAGTACCTTACCACAAATGTATTTATATACATATGTACAAGCTACAGACCTTTAGATACATTAAGCATACACTAAGCACTGTAGAGAATATACAAAGAACATAAATTATATTTAAAAAACATAACAAGAGAGGTAAACGGTGGCTTAGGACAAAGTCTCTTCAAAAACAAAAACAGAGATTCACAAAGTGAATAAAATCCTTCAGTATTGGACTGGTCTCACCCCTGCACCAGGAACAGTCTCTGTAAATGGTCCTCTGGAATCCGGATGGAAATCCGAACAAGAATAGTCCAATAGATGGAAGAGAAAAATCCTTCCAACAAAAAACCATAAAACAAAGTCCTTGCAAAAAAATGAAAGAGCACCAAACAGGACAAATCCAAGAATAAAAAACAAAGTTCAAGTTAAAGAATCACAGGCAGAAATAAAGACCTATGCATCAAAGAAGGAGTCTATTGTCAAAGTAGGGATATAGTGTAGTCAAAAACAGGCCATAACAAAAACCCACTTCACTCTCGCTCCGCGTCTCTCGAAAAACACAAAAAGGAGCCTGCCTAAAACAGTGTGCTACCTAGAGATCCTGAAGTCACCCCCGCAGGCTATAGAGCAACAGTCAAAAGCACCTGTGTTGCTCCCAGAAAAAAAAGAGAAAAAACTGGAAAAACCAGTATACCAGTCAAGCAACTTAAGCTCAAGAAGGGAGGCAGCTTGACCAAGCCAGTTTAAGCTGACAAGTTACTGTGACTGCCTATATTGTTTTTCATTTGTGTGTTTTTTACGAAATTGGAGTTACAAGGTTCTGCACTGAACACAAATCTACTAAGAAGTGTCTCCTTAAAACTCAACCATAAAAATAAAATAATAATAAAATAAAAAACTTCAGAAGGAATTATTTTCAACTGAGAGTTTGCTTGTACACTGTTACTTAACAAAAATATATTACACTGCACACAAATTATTTCTGACCAATCCAACATGGCCAAACGATATAAACAATGCACTTTTCTTGAACAAACCTGAACACAACTTTATACAGCAGGTCACACATCCTATGCATCATTATTTTCAGAGAAGATGCGTTTTGGAGGAATAGAAAATAAAATCTAAACAATAACAAAAGGCTTCCAGCAAATGTGTTGCTTTGCCCCATAATAAGTATTTGAACTGTTTCAAAGTGAAAGCTTCAGACCATTTTGTTGCGGTTTGCAAGTTAACAAGTTCTGCTGTCCAAACATGACACTATCCGTAAGTTAGCCACTCAAAGTGACTTAATCATACCCTGCAGAACATCCTTCGAAATTAAGCTTTTTCTATGATAGCCTGCAGTGGTTCTCAACCCTGATCCCGAAGGGCCTCCTCTGACTCCAGCAAGTCTGCAACAGCAGCCACACATTCCTCAGCCCAGTTAAAATGAGGCTCATTTTCACAAGTTAAACATGCATGTCTGTAGATTCTTGTATAGCAGGACTTTACACGCTTGTCCTGCTGCGTGGGGACATTTCTACACTTGTCAGGTTGACTGCAAAAGTATTGTATTTCATACTAATACAGTCATTCACATACCTTTTCTCTCCGGGGCCAATTCATCTCTCCATAGCTAAAAGTGATTTCTTCATCAGGGAAAATGTCTCTTATCGCAAAGAGGCACAAATGTGGCTTGGGATCCACAAGAATTGGTTTCACTTTGCAGGTTGGATTTTTGTGCTCATCAGGAACTAGTCTACCCACAGAGCTGCCTTCCTTTGCAGCGTCAATGCTTTGTGCTAAAGAGAAGGACATATTCATCTTAGCCTGCATAGAGTCTACTTACTAACCTATTACCTAATTGTAACAGCCTTCTAGTCCAATATACATCAGTCAGTCAGCAGCTCTTAAGTCACAGAACTAGGGCATTTAGAGTCTACTGCCTAACTGGAACAGCCCTCTAGTCCATCACGTTTTGGATACAAGTAGCGAGCAGTTCTTAGGGTACAGAACAAAGGCAAAAAGAGACTACTCACCAAATGTATCCCGGACAAGCCCCCAAATTGTTAAGGTACAACCACTTCACCAGAAGTAAACCCTTCAGGTTCGCTGGGCTAGGAAAACCCCTGGACTAGGATAACCCAGCGCCGTCAGTGCAGGATGGTGGATCCTCTGCAAGAGACGAGCTCGGGAACAAAAAAGTCACCAACACAATGCCAGATCGTTTGTCTTCAGTTTATTTTTGCAACACCACACAGTTTTATACATGTCAGAAGTCAGAGTTGCTGGGCAGGACATATCATATACAGATCTAGTTGCTAGGCAGACATGGAATGTGTCCAATATCATAACCCCTAACACACTCGACAGTTTCGGTTGACATATCTGCACGGTTTGCCTAGCGCTAGATGACGTGGGACGCTATCTTATTGCTGGTTTGTCTGAAGAGCAGCATGTATATTGTTTATGTTGTCAGCTCTGAGCTGTTCCTCAAAACATAATATAAATATAGGGAGTTTGTGGTTTGACATTTCCAAGATAGAGACGAGGGGACGGCCGTGGGTTCAAGTCTCTAGACTTTCACAGAAACACAGTTATGCGCGAGTATGTTATTTTTGCAATACTGACAAGTTTCAGCCCCCCGGCCACGGCAACATTTCCAGTGAGATATGTCAATGTCAAATCTGCAGCGTCTGGTCTAAACTAATCCTACAATAAGAATACAATACAATGAGTTACATGGTTACAGTAGGTTAAATAATCACTATGCCTACATAATATAGGTCATATAAAAATCCTTGTACTCTGTTCTCCCAACATGCAGAGTATTATACACTGGGTATATACAATACACAGGGGGCAATTTTACCCCAACAGTCTGTGTGTCTGTGTGCATCTCTCTGAGTATCTCTGCATCTCTCTCTCACCTCTGTTGGCGCAGGGCTCGGGAGACAGAGCCAGGCTGCAGTACAGGGAGTTGAGCGCAGGCTGCAGGGCCTCAGAGTGGGACGGCTTCAGCCTGACAGCCAGGTTAGCCACTGCACACAGAGCAGCACGCAGCTGTGAGACACCACTCTCCACAACACAACAACGACAGTACTAACAGCAGTCCGAGGTGCTGAGTGCCGTGGCGCCGTGAGCCGCTCACCGTGGTACAGCAGTCTGAAGTCAGTGTCGTCCGTCTCTCTCTCCGCAGAGCCGCTGCTCTGGACCACACACAGCAGCTGCTGCACCAGGGGCAGGGCACTGAGCGCTGAGAGAGAGAGAGAGGACTCGCTGACACACTTGGAAATTGGAAATAACATGGCACAACTGTAAAATGGCCATAAACTTTAAAACTAATAGCAGCCGAATACAGAAGGTTTTATTGGCCCTTCCAGTCTGTGCCAGTGCAGGACTCTAATTTAACAACAATTGAGTTGATTGTCTTACTTTATGCTATTATACTTAGAGTTACTTATTCCTGGTAGGGAAGCTCACATTAATAATGAAGGCTGAGTTGAAACAAATCTCTAAGTGCCAAAGGTTGTTGTAACAATCTCCTGGTACTTAGGGAGTATTGCCAGAGTTATAGAAAATAAGGCCACATGAAGCAGATAAGGTGATATCCCATAGTATATTGCCCCCCCAAGTACCTTACCACAAATGTATTTATATACATATGTACAAGCTACAGACCTTTAGATACATTAAGCATACACTAAGCACTGTAGAGAATATACAAAGAACATAAAATATATTTAAAAAACATAACAAGAGAGGTAAACGGTGGCTTAGGACAAAATCTCTTCAAAAACAAAAACAGAGATTCACAAAGTGAATAAAATCCTTCAGTATTGGACTGGTCTCACCCCTGCACCAGGAACAGTCTCTTGTAAATGGTCCTCTGGAATCCGGATGGAAATCCGAACAAGAATAGTCCAATAGATGGAAGAGAAAAATCCTTCCAACAAAAAAACATAAAACAAAGTCCTTGCAAAAAAATGAAAGAGCACCAAACAGGACAAATCCAAGAATAAAAAACAAAGTTCAAGTTAAAGAATCACAGGCAGAAATAAAGACCTATGCATCAAAGAAGGAGTCTATAGTCAAAGTAGGGATATAGTGTAGTCAAAAACAGGCCATAACAAAAACCCACTTCACTCTCGCTCCGCGTCTCTCGAAAAACACAAAAAGGAGCCTGCCTAAAACAGTGTGCTACCTAGAGATCCTGAAGTCACCCCCGCAACTCAAAAGCACCTGTGTTGCTCCCAGAAAAAAAAGAGGAAAAACTGGAAAAACCAGTATACCAGTCAAGCAACTTAAGCTCAAGAAGGGAGGCAGCTTGACCAAGCCAGTTTAAGCTGACAAGTTACTGTGACTGCCTATATTGTTTTTCATTTGTTTGTTTTTTATGACATTGGAGTTACAAGGTTCTGCACTGAACACAAATCTACTAAGAAGTGTCTCCTTAAAACTCAACCATAAAAATAAAATAATAATAAAATAAAAAACTTCAGAAGGAATTATTTTCAACTGAGAGTTTGCTTGTACACTGTTACTTAACAAAAATATATTACACTGCACACAAATTATTTCTGACCAATCCAACATGGCCAAACGATATAAACAATGCACTTTTCTTGAACAAACCTGAACACAACTTTATACAGCAGGTCACACATCCTATGCATCATTATTTTCAGAGAAGATGCGTTTTGGAGGAATAGAAAATAAAACCTAAACAATAACAAAAGGCTTCCAGCAAATGTGTTGCTTGGCCCCATAATAAGTATTTGAACTGTTTCAAAGTGAAAGCTTCAGACCATTTTGTTGCGGTTTGCAAGTTAACAAGTTCTGCTGTCCAAACATGACACTATCCGTAAGTTAGCCACTGAAAGTGACTTAATCATACCCTGCAGAACATCCTTCGAAATTAAGCTTTTTCTATGATAGCCTGCAGTGGTTTTCAACCCTGATCCCGAAGGGCCTCCTCTGACTCCAGCAAGTCTGCAACAGCAGCCACACATTCCTCAGCCCAGTTAAAATGAGGCTCATTTTCACAAGTTAAACATGCATGTCTGTAGATTCTTGTATAGCAGGACTTTACACGCTTGTCCTGCTGCGTGGGGACATTTCTACACTTGTCAGGTTGACTGCAAAAGTATTGTATTTCATACTAATACAGTCATTCACATACCTTTTCTCTCCGGGGCCAATTCATCTCTCCATAGCTAAAAGTGATTTCTTCATCAGGGAAAATGTCTCTTATCGCAAAGAGGCACAAATGTGGCTTCGGATCCACAAGAATTGGTTTCATTTTGCAGGTTGGATTTTTGTGCTCATCAGGAACTAGTCTACCCACAGAGCTGCCTTCCTTTACAGCGTCAATGCTTTGTGCTAAAGAGAAGGACACATTGATCTTAGCCTGCATAGAGTCTACTTACTAACCTATTACCTAATTGTAACAGCCTTCTAGTCCAATATACATCAGTCAGTCAGCAGCTCTTAAGTCACAGAACTAGGGCATTTAGAGTCTACTGCCTAACTGGAACAGCCCTCTAGTCCATCACGTTTTGGATACAAGTAGCGAGCAGTTCTTAGGGTACAGAACAAAGGCAAAAAGAGACTACTCACCAAATGTATCCCGGACGAGCCCCCAAATTGTTAAGGTACAACCACTTCACCAGAAGTAAACCCTTCAGGTTCGCTGGGCTAGGAAAACCCCTGGACTAGGATAACCCAGCGCCGTCAGTGCAGGATGGTGGATCCTCCGAAGGAGACGAGCTCGGGAACAAAAAAGTCACCAACACAATGCCAGATCGTTTGTCTTCAGTTTATTTTTGCAACACCACAAAGTTTTATACATGTCAGAAGTCAGAGTTGCGGGGCAGGACATATCATATACAGATCTAGTTGCTAGGCAGACATGGAATGTGTCCAATATCATAACCCCTAACACACTCGACAGTTTCGGTTGACATATCTGCACGGTTTGCCTAGCGCTAGATGACGTGGGACGCTATCTTATTGCTGGTTTGTCTGAAGAGCAGCATGTATATTGTTTATGTTGTCAGCTCTGAGCTGTTCCTCAAAACATAATATAAATATAGGGAGTTTGTGGTTTGACATTTCCAAGATAGAGACGAGGGGACGGCCGTGGGTTCAAGTGTCTAGACTTTCACAGAAACACAGTTATGCGCGAGTATGTTATTTTTGCAATACTGACAAGTTTCAGCCCCCCGGCCACGGCAACATTTCCAGTGAGATATGTCAATGTCAAATCTGCAGCGTCTGGTCTAAACTAATCCTACAATAAGAATACAATACAATGAGTTACATGGTTACAGTAGGTTAAATAATCACTATGCCTACATAATATAGGTCATATAAAAATCCTTGTACTCTGTTCTCCCAACATGCAGAGTATTATACACTGGGTATATACAATACACAGGGGGCAATTTTACCCCAACAGTCTGTGTGTCTGTGTGCATCTCTCTGAGTATCTCTGCATCTCTCTCTCACCTCTGTTGGCGCAGGGCTCGGGGGACAGAGCCAGGCTGCAGTAGAGGGAGTTGAGCGCAGGCCGCAGGGCCTCAGAGTGGGACGGCTTCAGCCTGACAGCCAGGTTAGCCACTGCACACAGAGCAGCACGCAGCTGTGAGACACCACTCTCCACAACACAACAACGACAGTACTAACAGCAGTCCGAGGTGCTGAGTGCCGTGGTGCCGTGAGCCGCTCACCGTGGTACAGCAGGCTGAAGTCAGTGTCGTCCGTCTCTCTCTCCGCAGAGCTGCTGCTCTGGACCACACACAGCAGCTGCTGCACCAGGGGCAGGGCACTGAGCGCTGAGAGAGAGAGAGAGAGAGAGAGAGAGAGGACTCGCTGACACACTTGGAAATTGGAAATAACATGGCACAACTGTACAATGGCCATAAACTTTAAAACTAATAGCAGCCGAATACAGAAGGTTTTATTGGCCCTTCCAGTCTGTGCCAGTGCAGGACTCTAATTTAACAACAATTGAGTTGATTGTCTTACTTTATTCTATTATACTTAGAGTTACTTATTCCTGGTAGGGAAGCTCACATTAATAATGAAGGCTGAGTTGAAACAAATCTCTAAGTGCCAAAGGTTGTTGTAACAATCTCCTGGTACTTAGGGAGTATTGCCAGAGTTATAGAAAATAAGGCCACATGAAGCAGATAAGGTGATATCCCATAGTATATTGCCCCCCCAAGTACCTTACCACAAATGTATTTATATACATATGTACAAGCTACAGACCTTTAGATACATTAAGCATACACTAAGCACTGTAGAGAATATACAAAGAACATAAATTATATTTAAAAAACATAACAAGAGAGGTAAACGGTGGCTTAGGACAAAGTCTCTTCAAAAACAAAAACAGAGATTCACAAAGTGAATAAAATCCTTCAGTATTGGACTGGTCTCACCCCTGCACCAGGAACAGTCTCTGTAAATGGTCCTCTGGAATCCGGATGGAAATCCGAACAAGAATAGTCCAATAGATGGAAGAGAAAAATCCTTCCAACAAAAAACCATAAAACAAAGTCCTTGCAAAAAAATGAAAGAGCACCAAACAGGACAAATCCAAGAATAAAAAACAAAGTTCAAGTTAAAGAATCACAGGCAGAAATAAAGACCTATGCATCAAAGAAGGAGTCTATTGTCAAAGTAGGGATATAGTGTAGTCAAAAACAGGCCATAACAAAAACCCACTTCACTCTCGCTCCGCGTCTCTCTAAAAACACAAAAAGGAGCCTGCCTAAAACAGTGTGCTACCTAGAGATCCTGAAGTCACCCCCGCAGGCTATAGAGCAACACTCAAAAGCACCTGTGTTGCTCCCAGAAAAAAAAGAGAAAAAACTGGAAAAACCAGTATACCAGTCAAGCAACTTAAGCTCAAGAAGGGAGGCAGCTTGACCAAGCCAGTTTAAGCTGACAAGTTACTGTGACTGCCTATATTGTTTTTCATTTGTGTGTTTTTTACGAAATTGGAGTTACAAGGTTCTGCACTGAACACAAATCTACTAAGAAGTGTCTCCTTAAAACTCAACCATAAAAATAAAATAATAATAAAATAAAAAACTTCAGAAGGAATTATTTTCAACTGAGAGTTTGCTTGTACACTGTTACTTAACAAAAATATATTACACTGCACACAAATTATTTCTGACCAATCCAACATGGCCAAACGATATAAACAATGCACTTTTCTTGAACAAACCTGAACACAACTTTATACAGCAGGTCACACATCCTATGCATCATTATTTTCAGAGAAGATGCGTTTTGGAGGAATAGAAAATAAAACCTAAACAATAACAAAAGCCTTCCAGCAAATGTGTTGCTTGGCCCCATAATAAGTATTTGAACTGTTTCAAAGTGAAAGCTTCAGACCATTTTGTTGCGGTTTGCAAGTTAACAAGTTCTGCTGTCCAAACATGACACTATCCGTAAGTTAGCCACTCAAAGTGACTTAATCATACCCTGCAGAACATCCTTCGAAATTAAGCTTTTTCTATGATAGCCTGCAGTGGTTTTCAACCCTGATCCCGAAGGGCCTCCTCTGACTCCAGCAAGTCTGCAACAGCAGCCACACATTCCTCAGCCCAGTTAAAATGAGGCTCATTTTCACAAGTTAAACATGCATGTCTGTAGATTCTTGTATAGCAGGACTTTACACGCTTGTCCTGCTGCGTGGGGACATTTCTACACTTGTCAGGTTGACTGCAAAAGTATTGTATTTCATACTAATACAGTCATTCACATACCTTTTCTCTCCGGGGCCAATTCATCTCTCCATAGCTAAAAGTGATTTCTTCATCAGGGAAAATGAGGCACAAATGTGGCTTCGGATCCACAAGAATTGGTTTCATTTTGCAGGTTGGATTTTTGTGCTCATCAGGAACTAGTCTACCCACAGAGCTGCCTTCCTTTGCAGCGTCAATGCTTTGTGCTAAAGAGAAGGACACATTGATCTTAGCCTGAAGTAAGACATTATCGATCAAGTTTAGCCATGAAGTGCACATACCAACTGATCAGTGTGTCGGCCTTGAGCAAGCAGTGCTCGCATTGCTCTAAACCAGTGGGTTATTCTCCATTTGAAATGAACTCAGTTTCCTCCGGGACGAGCTGAGTGAAAAACAGCCCAGAGAAGTGCTCTGGGAAAGAGAGACTGCAGGACTGATCGCCAGTGCTTTGATGAAGCGCAATGAGCAGCAGCTTGTGATCAAACTAAAGACGGCACGGCTGTCAACGCAATAAAAAGGTAGTGCTATTTTCTCACTGCACACTACCGCCGGCATTTCGTACTGCATACAATCACCGCATAATGTGCGATGTGTGACGAAAATGAGAAACAGAGTTGGATAAAACTTCATAGTTTTTCATATGAGCATCACAGCCAACATTTTCAGGGCAGAAACACAGCATTTACATTGGAAATTGAACACTGTTTGAATTTATTTTTTTTTTAAACGAGCTCATATACATAAACACGACTATACAAGCAAAATGCAGCCTACAAAACACGACTAAAATAAACTGTACGCAACAAAGTGTTTAAACGGGTGTATACATCGGTATGCACATATATTAGCAGACTTATGCAATCTTTCACAATTACGAGTTGTATTACAAAGCCGTACAAAACACAGCTCTGGTGGGTTTAGTGTTGATCAATAGCGGCGCATCTGATGTGTGATCAGTTTGGGGCTTCGAAATAACGTCATAATGAGCTAATAATGTTTACAACAGACCAATATTGCAAACAGAGTTCGCCATTATTACTTTTTATGCTAACGTTAATGACTTAAAGAGATTGAAATCTTTGTCAATGATCACATACCACCGTATGAAAGTCAAACAGGAAAGCCTCAGACAGACACAGACACACACACACACACACACACACACACACACACACACACACACACACACACACACACATTATGGAGCTTTGATGGGGCTCCCCCTGGTGGTCACTGTTGTGCGCTGCAACAGTCGCGGGGTGGGTAATGTCAGGGAGCCAATCATGGGCCCATAAATTTGCATACTGTGGCGCAAAGGATTCTAGGACAATGAAGCAAACACGTACGTTTCCAATGTCTACACATGAGATGAAAGAGACGGTATGACATGTTTCGTTCCTAGGTTTCCTCGTGTGAATGTGAGGGGCAAGAGAACCAGAACCCAAGTGCACTTCTCTGGTGCAAATAGTTGCAAAGGAGTATGGGAAACGACACCCCACCCTTATTCCAATGACAAGCGGTATTACGTCACATAAATAGAAGCCCGTGTCGCTGTCCACTACTGGGGAGAGTAGTAGTGGAGGAGCTTGCTCTCTATACCATATAAGGCCAGCCAGCCCGGAAGGGGACCGGCCCATGCACTGCAAAAGGCTGGGCTGTTAGTGACCCTTCTGTTTTTGGAAAAATACATCACAGCTAACAACACTAGCAAACTCAATCACAACACACCCTATTCTCATGAAGGACGCTCTTGTGGCCGACACACAGCTTTATTTCTATGCACCATTCATACTTCATGCCTCAATACATGGATTAGGGAGCACACACTTCACTCATACTCTTTCACACTGTCTCCAACATGCTCATGGCAAATAACAAACACACCTCAAACTACCTTCTGGCCCGAGCCTTGGCTTCACCTTATCTTTCTTAAGTACACTTCTAGTAAGCCTTGACACACACCACTTTATACCTTCACTGACACAATACATATACACAGGGGACAACAGCAGCACTATCAGAGCTATGTTACACAGCAGCATGGACACGGCTGGAGAGAGGTAGAGATTGTAGCTCATCTTATGACAAAAGGACACGTGTCTGTGTTAAGGTACAACCACTTCACCAGAAGTAAACCCTTCAGGTTCCCTGGACTAGGATAACCCAGCGCCGTCAGTGCAGGATGGTGGATCCTCCGCAGGAGACGAGCTCGGGAACAAAAAAGTCACCAACACAATGCCAGATCGTTTGTCTTCAGTTTATTTTTGCAACACCACACAGTTTTATACATGTCAGAAGTCAGAGTTGCGGGGCAGGACATATCATATACAGATCAAGTTGCTAGGCAGACATGGAATGTGTCCAATATCATAACCCCTAACACACTCGACAGTTTCGGTTGACATATCTGCACGGTTTGCCTAGCGCTAGATGACGTGGGACGCTATCTTATTGCTGGTTTGTCTGAAGAGCAGCATGTATATTGTTTATGTTGTCAGCTCTGAGCTGTTCCTCAAAACATAATATAAATATAGGGAGTTTGTGGTTTGACATTTCCAAGATAGAGACGAGGGGACGGCCGTGGGTTCAAGTGTCTAGACTTTCACAGAAACACAGTTATGCGCGAGTATGTTATTTTTTCAATACTGACAAGTTTCAGCCCCCCGGCCACGGCAACATTTCCAGTGAGATATGTCAATGTCAAATCTGCAGCGTCTGGTCTAAACTAATCCTACAATAAGAATACAATACAATGAGTTACATGGTTACAGTATGTTAAATAATCACTATGCCTACATAATATAGGTCATATAAAAATCCTTGTACTCTGTTCTCCCAACATGCAGAGTATTATACACTGGGTATATACAATACACAGGGGGCAATTTTACCCCAACAGTCTGTGTGTCTGTGTGCATCTCTCCGAGTATCTCTGCATCTCTCTCTCACCTCTGTTGGCGCAGGGCTCGGGGGTCAGAGCCAGGCTGCAGTACAGGGAGTTGAGCGCAGGCCGCAGGGCCTCAGAGTGGGACGGCTTCAGCCTGACAGCCAGGTTAGCCACTGCACACAGAGCAGCACGCAGCTGTGAGACACCACTCTCCACAACACAACAACGACAGTACTAACAGCAGTCCGAGGTGCTGAGTGCCGTGGCGCCGTGAGCCGCTCACCGTGGTACAGCAGTCTGAAGTCAGTGTCGTCCGTCTCTCTCTCCGCAGAGCCGCACAGCAGCTGCTGCACCAGGGGCAGGTAACTGAGCGCTGAGAGAGAGAGAGAGAGGACTCGCTGACACACTTGGAAATTGGAAATAACATGGCACAACTGTACAATGGCCATAAACTTTAAAACTAATAGCAGCCGAATACAGAAGGTTTTATTGGCCCTTCCAGTCTGTGCCAGTGCAGGACTCTAATTTAACAACAATTGAGTTGATTGTCTTACTTTATTCTATTATACTTAGAGTTACTTATTCCTGGTAGGGAAGCTCACATTAATAATGAAGGCTGAGTTGAAACAAATCTCTAAGTGCCAAAGGTTGTTGTAACAATCTCCTGGTACTTAGGGAGTATTGCCA
Source organism: Amia ocellicauda (assembly GCF_036373705.1). NCBI lineage: Eukaryota > Metazoa > Chordata > Actinopteri > Amiiformes > Amiidae > Amia > Amia ocellicauda. The sequence goes on from NW_027103005.1 coordinate 95,999, forward strand.
GAGTTATAGAAAATAAGGCCACATGAAGCAGATAAGGTGATATCCCATAGTATATTGCCCCCCCAAGTACCTTACCACAAATGTATTTATATACATATGTACAAGCTACAGACCTTTAGATACATTAAGCATACACTAAGCACTGTAGAGAATATACAAAGAACATAAATTATATTTAAAAAACATAACAAGAGAGGTAAACGGTGGCTTAGGACAAAGTCTCTTCAAAAACAAAAACAGAGATTCACAAAGTGAATAAAATCCTTCAGTATTGGACTGGTCTCACCCCTGCACCAGGAACAGTCTCTGTAAATGGTCCTCTGGAATCCGGATGGAAATCCGAACAAGAATAGTCCAATAGATGGAAGAGAAAAATCCTTCCAACAAAAAACCATAAAACAAAGTCCTTGCAAAAAAATGAAAGTGCACCAAACAGGACAAATCCAAGAATAAAAAACAAAGTTCAAGTTAAAGAATCACAGGCAGAAATAAAGACCTATGCATCAAAGAAGGAGTCTATTGTCAAAGTAGGGATATAGTGTAGTCAAAAACAGGCCATAACAAAAACCCACTTCACTCTCGCTCCGCGTCTCTCGAAAAACACAAAAAGGAGCCTGCCTAAAACAGTGTGCTACCTAGAGATCCTGAAGTCACCCCCGCAACTCAAAAGCACCTGTGTTGCTCCCAGAAAAAAAAGAGGAAAAACTGGAAAAACCAGTATACCAGTCAAGCAACTTAAGCTCAAGAAGGGAGGCAGCTTGACCAAGCCAGTTTAAGCTGACAAGTTACTGTGACTGCCTATATTGTTTTTCATTTGTGTGTTTTTTACGAAATTGGAGTTACAAGGTTCTGCACTGAACACAAATCTACTAAGAAGTGTCTCCTTAAAACTCAACCATAAAAATAAAATAATAATAAAATAAAAAACTTCAGAAGGAATTATTTTCAACTGAGAGTTTGCTTGTACACTGTTACTTAACAAAAATATATTACACTGCACACAAATTATTTCTGACCAATCCAACATGGCCAAACGATATAAACAATGCACTTTTCTTGAACAAACCTGAACACAACTTTATACAGCAGGTCACACATCCTATGCATCATTATTTTCAGAGAAGTAGAAAATAAAACCTAAACAATAACAAAAGGCTTCCAGCAAATGTGTTGCTTGGCCCCATAATAAGTATTTGAACTGTTTCAAAGTGAAAGCTTCAGACCATTTTGTTGCGGTTTGCAAGTTAACAAGTTCTGCTGTCCAAACATGACACTATCCGTAAGTTAGCCACTGAAAGTGACTTAATCATACCCTGCAGAACATCCTTCGAAATTAAGCTTTTTCTATGATAGCCTGCAGTGGTTTTCAACCCTGATCCCGAAGGGCCTCCTCTGACTCCAGCAAGTCTGCAACAGCAGCCACACATTCCTCAGCCCAGTTAAAATGAGGCTCATTTTCACAAGTTAAACATGCATGTCTGTAGATTCTTGTATAGCAGGACTTTACACGCTTGTCCTGCTGCGTGGGGACATTTCTACACTTGTCAGGTTGACTGCAAAAGTATTGTATTTCATACTAATACAGTCATTCACATACCTTTTCTCTCCGGGGCCAATTCATCTCTCCATAGCTAAAAGTGATTTCTTCATCAGGGAAAATGTCTCTTATCGCAAAGAGGCACAAATGTGGCTTCGGATCCACAAGAATTGGTTTCATTTTGCAGGTTGGATTTTTGTGCTCATCAGGATCTAGTCTACCCACAGAGCTGCCTTCCTTTGCAGCGTCAATGCTTTGTGCTAAAGAGAAGGACATATTCATCTTAGCCTGCATAGAGTCTACTTACTAACCTATTACCTAATTGTAACAGCCTTCTAGTCCAATATACATCAGTCAGTCAGCAGCTCTTAAGTCACAGAACTAGGGCATTTAGAGTCTACTGCCTAACTGGAACAGCCCTCTAGTCCATCACGTTTTGGATACAAGTAGCGAGCAGTTCTTAGGGTACAGAACAAAGGCAAAAAGAGACTACTCACCAAATGTATCCCGGACGAGCCCCCAAATTGTTAAGGTACAACCACTTCACCAGAAGTAAACCCTTCAGGTTCGCTGGGCTAGGAAAACCTACAAAAAGTAGGGATATAGTGTAGTCAAAAACAGGCCATAACAAAAACCCACTTCACTCTCGCTCCGCGTCTCTCGAAAAACACAAAAAGGAGCCTGCCTAAAACAGTGTGCTACCTAGAGATCCTGAAGTCACCCCCGCAACTCAAAAGCACCTGTGTTGCTCCCAGAAAAAAAAGAGGAAAAACTGGAAAAACCAGTATACCAGTCAAGCAACTTAAGCTCAAGAAGGGAGGCAGCTTGACCAAGCCAGTTTAAGCTGACAAGTTACTGTGACTGCCTATATTGTTTTTCATTTGTGTGTTTTTTACGAAATTGGAGTTACAAGGTTCTGCACTGAACACAAATCTACTAAGAAGTGTCTCCTTAAAACTCAACCATAAAAATAAAATAATAATAAAATAAAAAACTTCAGAAGGAATTATTTTCAACTGAGAGTTTGCTTGTACACTGTTACTTAACAAAAATATATTACACTGCACACAAATTATTTCTGACCAATCCAACATGGCCAAACGATATAAACAATGCACTTTTCTTGAACAAACCTGAACACAACTTTATACAGCAGGTCACACATCCTATGCATCATTATTTTCAGAGAAGTAGAAAATAAAACCTAAACAATAACAAAAGGCTTCCAGCAAATGTGTTGCTTGGCCCCATAATAAGTATTTGAACTGTTTCAAAGTGAAAGCTTCAGACCATTTTGTTGCGGTTTGCAAGTTAACAAGTTCTGCTGTCCAAACATGACACTATCCGTAAGTTAGCCACTGAAAGTGACTTAATCATACCCTGCAGAACATCCTTCGAAATTAAGCTTTTTCTATGATAGCCTGCAGTGGTTTTCAACCCTGATCCCGAAGGGCCTCCTCTGACTCCAGCAAGTCTGCAACAGCAGCCACACATTCCTCAGCCCAGTTAAAATGAGGCTCATTTTCACAAGTTAAACATGCATGTCTGTAGATTCTTGTATAGCAGGACTTTACACGCTTGTCCTGCTGCGTGGGGACATTTCTACACTTGTCAGGTTGACTGCAAAAGTATTGTATTTCATACTAATACAGTCATTCAAATACCTTTTCTCTCCGGGGCCAATTCATCTCTCCATAGCTAAAAGTGATTTCTTCATCAGGGAAAATGTCTCTTATCGCAAAGAGGCACAAATGTGGCTTCGGATCCACAAGAATCGGTTTCATTTTGCAGGTTGGATTTTTGTGCTCATCAGGAACTAGTCTACCCACAGAGCTGCCTTCCTTTGCAGCGTCAATGCTTTGTGCTAAAGAGAAGGACACATTGATCTTAGCCTGAAGTAAGACATTATCGATCAAGTTTAGCCATGAAGTGCACATACCAACTGATCAGTGTGTCTGCCTTGAGCAAGCAGTGCTCGCATTGCTCTAAACCAGTGGGTTATTCTCCATTTGAAATGAACTCAGTTTCCTCCGGGACGAGCTGAGTGAAAAACAGCCCAGAGAAGTGCTCTGGGAAAGAGAGACTGCAGGACTGATCGCCAGTGCTTTGATGAAGCGCAATGAGCAGCAGCTTGTGATCAAACTAAAGACGGCACGGCTGTCATCGCAATAAAAAGGTAGTGCTATTTTCTCACTGCACACTACCGCCGGCATTTCGTACTGCATACAATCACCGCATAATGTGCGATGTGTGACGAAAATGAGAAACAGAGTTGGATAAAACTTCATAGTTTTTCATATGAGCATCACACCCAACATTTTCAGGGCAGAAACACAGCATTTACATTGGAAATTGAACACTGTTTGAATTTATTTTGTTTTTAAACGAGCTCATATACATAAACACGACTATACAAGCAAAATGCAGCCTACAAAACACGACTAAAATAAACTGTACGCAACAAAGTGTGTAAACGGGTGTATACATCGGTATGCACATATATTAGCAGACTTATGCAATCTTTCACAGTTACGAGTTGTATTACAAAGCCGTACAAAACACAGCTCTGGTGGGTTTAGTGTTGATCAATAGCGGCGCATCTGATGTGTGATCAGTTTGGGGCTTCGAAATAACGTCATAATGAGCTAATAATGTTTACAACAGACCAATATTGCAAACAGAGTTCGCCATTATTACTTTTTATGCTAACGTTAATGACTTAAAGAGATTGAAATCTTTGTCAATGATCACATACCACCGTATGAAAGTCAAACAGGAAAGCCTCAGACAGACACAGACACACACACACATATTATGGAGCTTTGATGGGGCTCCCCCTGGTGGTCACTGTTGTGCGCTGCAACAGTCGCGGGGTGGGTAATGTCAGGGAGCCAATCATGGGCCCATAAATTTGCATACTGTGGCGCAAAGGATTCTAGGACAATGAAGCAAACACGTTCGTTTCCAATGTCTACACATGAGATGAAAGAGACGGTATGACATGTTTCGTTCCTAGGTTTCCTCGTGTGAATGTGAGGGGCAAGAGAACCAGAACCCAAGTGCGCTTCTCTGGTGCAAATAGTTGCAAAGGAGTATGGGAAACGACACCCCACCCTTATTCCAATGACAAGCGGTATTACGTCACATAAATAGAAGCCCGTGTCGCTGTCCACTACTGGGGAGAGTAGTAGTGGAGGAGCTTGCTCTCTATACCATATAAGGCCAGCCAGCCCGGAAGGGGACCGGCCCATGCACTGCAAAAGGCTGGGCTGTTAGTGACCCTTCTGTTTTTGGAAAAATACATCACAGCTAACAACACTAGCAAACTCAATCACAACACACCCTATTCTCATGAGGGACGCTCTTGTGGCCGACACACAGCTTTATTTCTATGCACCATTCATACTTCATGCCTCAATACATGGATTAGGGAGCACACACTTCACTCATACTCTTTCACACTGTCTCCAACATGCTCATGGCAAATAACAAACACACCTCAAACTACCTTCTGGCCCGAGCCTTGGCTTCACCTTATCTTTCTTAAGTACACTTCTAGTAAGCCTTGACACACACCACTTTATACCTTCACTGACACAATACATATACACAGGGGACAACAGCAGCACTATCAGAGCTATGTTACACAGCAGCATGGACACGGCTGGAGAGAGGTAGAGATTGTAGCTCATCTTATGACAAAAGGACACGTGTCTGTGTTAAGGTACAACCACTTCACCAGAAGTAAACCCTTCAGGTTCCCTGGACTAGGATAACCCAGCGCCGTCAGTGCAGGATGGTGGATCCTCCGCAGGAGACGAGCTCGGGAACAAAAAAGTCACCAACACAATGCCAGATCGTTTGTCTTCAGTTTATTTTTGCAACACCACACAGTTTTATACATGTCAGAAGTCAGAGTTGCGGGGCAGGACATATCATATACAGATCAAGTTGCTAGGCAGACATGGAATGTGTCCAATATCATAACCCCTAACACACTCGACAGTTTCGGTTGACATATCTGCACGGTTTGCCTAGCGCTAGATGACGTGGGACGCTATCTTATTGCTGGTTTGTCTGAAGAGCAGCATGTATATTGTTTATGTTGTCAGCTCTGAGCTGTTCCTCAAAACATAATATAAATATAGGGAGTTTGTGGTTTGACATTTCCAAGATAGAGACGAGGGGACGGCCGTGGGTTCAAGTGTCTAGACTTTCACAGAAACACAGTTATGCGCGAGTATGTTATTTTTTCAATACTGACAAGTTTCAGCCCCCCAGCCACGGCAACATTTCCAGTGAGATATGTCAATGTCAAATCTGCAGCGTCTGGTCTAAACTAATCCTACAATAAGAATACAATACAATGAGTTACATGGTTACAGTAGGTTAAATAATCACTATGCCTACATAATATAGGTCATATAAAAATCCTTGTACTCTGTTCTCCCAACATGCAGAGTATTATACACTGGGTATATACAATACACAGGGGGCAATTTTACCCCAACAGTCTGTGTGTCTGTGTGCATCTCTCTGAGTATCTCTGCATCTCTCTCTCACCTCTGTTGGCGCAGGGCTCGGGGGACAGAGCCAGGCTGCAGTAGAGGGAGTTGAGCGCAGGCCGCAGGGCCTCAGAGTGGGACGGCTTCAGCCTGACAGCCAGGTTAGCCACTGCACACAGAGCAGCACGCAGCTGTGAGACACCACTCTCCACAACACAACAACGACAGTACTAACAGCAGTCCGAGGTGCTGAGTGCCGTGGCGCCGTGAGCCGATCACCGTGGTACAGCAGTCTGAAGTCAGTGTCGTCCGTCTCTCTCCGCAGACCCGCTGCTCTGGACCACACACAGCAGCTGCTGCACCAGGGGCAGGGCACTGAGCGCTGAGAGAGAGAGAGAGGACTCGCTGACACACTTGGAAATTGGAAATAACATGGCACAACTGTACAATGGCCATAAACTTTAAAACTAATAGCAGCCGAATACAGAAGGTTTTATTGGCCCTTCCAGTCTGTGCCAGTGCAGGACTCTAATTTAACAACAATTGAGTTGATTGTCTTACTTTATTCTATTATACTTAGAGTTACTTATTCCTGGTAGGGAAGCTCACATTAATAATGAAGGCTGAGTTGAAACAAATCTCTAAGTGCCAAAGGTTGTTGTAACAATCTCCTGGTACTTAGGGAGTATTGCCAGAGTTATAGAAAATAAGGCCAAATGAAGCAGATAAGGTGATATCCCATAGTATATTGCCCCCCCAAGTACCTTACCACAAATGTATTTATATACATATGTACAAGCTACAGACCTTTAGATACATTAAGCATACACTAAGCACTGTAGAGAATATACAAAGAACATAAAATATATTTAAAAAACATAACAAGAGAGGTAAACGGTGGCTTAGGACAAAGTCTCTTCAAAAACAAAAACAGAGATTCACAAAGTGAATAAAATCCTTCAGTATTGGACTGGTCTCACCCCTGCACCAGGAACAGTCTCTTGTAAATGGTCCTCTGGAATCCGGATGGAAATCCGAACAAGAATAGTCCAATAGATGGAAGAGAAAAATCCTTCCAACAAAAAACCATAAAACAAAGTCCTTGCAAAAAAATGAAAGAGCACCAAACAGGACAAATCCAAGAATAAAAAACAAAGTTCAAGTTAAAGAATCACAGGCAGAAATAAAGACCTATGCATCAAAGAAGGAGTCTATTGTCAAAGTAGGGATATAGTGTAGTCAAAAACAGGCCATAACAAAAACCCACTTCACTCTCGCTCCGCGTCTCTTGAAAAACACAAAAAGGAGCCTGCCTAAAACAGTATGCTACCTAGAGATCCTGAAGTCACCCCCGCAGGCTATAGAGCAACACTCAAAAGCACCTGTGTTGCTCCCAGAAAAAAAAGAGGAAAAACTGGAAAAACCAGTATACCAGTCAAGCAACTTAAGCTCAAGAAGGGAGGCAGCTTGACCAAGCCAGTTTAAGCTGACAAGTTACTGTGACTGCCTATATTGTTTTTCATTTGTTTGTTTTTTATGACATTGGATTTACAAGGTTCTGCACTGAACACAAATCTACTAAGAAGTGTCTCCTTAAAACTCAACCATAAAAATAAATAATAATAAAATAAAAAACTTCAGAAGGAATTATTTTCAACTGAGAGTTTGCTTGTACACTGTTACTTAACAAAAATATATTACACTGCACACAAATTATTTCTGACCAATCCAACATGGCCAAACGATATAAACAATGCACTTTTCTTGAACAAACCTGAACACAACTTTATACAGCAGGTCACACATCCTATGCATCATTATTTTCAGAGAAGATGCGTTTTGGAGGAATAGAAAATAAAATCTAAACAATAACAAAAGGCTTCCAGCAAATGTGTTGCTTGGCCCCATAATAAGTATTTGAACTGTTTCAAAGTGAAAGCTTCAGACCATTTTGTTGCGGTTTGCAAGTTAACAAGTTCTGCTGTCCAAACATGACACTATCCGTAAGTTAGCCACTCAAAGTGACTTAATCATACCCTGCAGAACATCCTTCGAAATTAAGCTTTTTCTATGATAGCCTGCAGTGGTTTTCAACCCTGATTCCGAAGGGCCTCCTCTGACTCCAGCAAGTCTGCAACAGCAGCCACACATTCCTCAGCCCAGTTAAAATGAGGCTCATTTTCACAAGTTAAACATGCATGTCTGTAGATTCTTGTATAGCAGGACTTTACACGCTTGTCCTGCTGCGTGGGGACATTTCTACACTTGTCAGGTTGACTGCAAAAGTATTGTATTTCATACTAATACAGTCATTCACATACCTTTTCTCTCCGGGGCCAATTCATCTCTCCATAGCTAAAAGTGATTTCTTCATCAGGGAAAATGTCTCTTATCGCAAAGAGGCACAAATGTGGCTTCGGATCCACAAGAATTGGTTTCATTTTGCAGGTTGGATTTTTGTGCTCATCAGGAACTAGTCTACCCACAGAGCTGCCTTCCTTTACAGCGTCAATGCTTTGTGCTAAAGAGAAGGACACATTGATCTTAGCCTGCATAGAGTCTACTTACTAACCTATTACCTAATTGTAACAGCCTTCTAGTCCAATATACATCAGTCAGTCAGCAGCTCTTAAGTCACAGAACTAGGGCATTTAGAGTCTACTGCCTAACTGGAACAGCCCTCTAGTCCATCACGTTTTGGATACAAGTAGCGAGCAGTTCTTAGGGTACAGAACAAAGGCAAAAAGAGACTACTCACCAAATGTATCCCGGACGAGCCCCCAAATTGTTAAGGTACAACCACTTCACCAGAAGTAAACCCTTCAGGTTCGCTGGGCTAGGAAAACCCCTGGACTAGGATAACCCAGCGCCGTCAGTGCAGGATGGTGGATCCTCCGCAGGAGACGAGCTCGGGAACAAAAAAGTCACCAACACAATGCCAGATCGTTTGTCTTCAGTTTATTTTTGCAACACCACACAGTTTTATACATGTCAGAAGTCAGAGTTGCGGGGCAGGACATATCATATACAGATCTAGTTGCTAGGCAGACATGGAATGTGTCCAATATCATAACCCCTAACACACTCGACAGTTTCGGTTGACATATCTGCACGGTTTGCCTAGCGCTAGATGACGTGGGACGCTATCTTATTGCTGGTTTGTCTGAAGAGCAGCATGTATATTGTTTATGTTGTCAGCTCTGAGCTGTTCCTCAAAACATAATATAAATATAGGGAGTTTGTGGTTTGACATTTCCAAGATAGAGACGAGGGGACGGCCGTGGGTTCAAGTGTCTAGACTTTCACAGAAACACAGTTATGCGCGAGTATGTTATTTTTTCAATACTGACAAGTTTCAGCCCCCCGGCCACGGCAACATTTCCAGTGAGATATGTCAATGTCAAATCTGCAGCGTCTGGTCTAAACTAATCCTACAATAAGAATACAATACAATGAGTTACATGGTTACAGTAGGTTAAATAATCACTATGCCTACATAATATAGGTCATATAAAAATCCTTGTACTCTGTTCTCCCAACATGCAGAGTATTATACACTGGGTATATACAATACACAGGGGGCAATTTTACCCCAACAGTCTGTGTGTCTGTGTGCATCTCTCTGAGTATCTCTGCATCTCTCTCTCACCTCTGTTGGCGCAGGGCTCGGGGGACAGAGCCAGGCTGCAGTAGAGGGAGTTGAGCGCAGGCCGCAGGGCCTCAGAGTGGGACGGCTTCAGCCTGACAGCCAGGTTAGCCACTGCACACAGAGCAGCACGCAGCTGTGAGACACCACTCTCCACAACACAACAACGACAGTACTAACAGCAGTCCGAGGTGCTGAGTGCCGTGGCGCCGTGAGCCGCTCACCGTGGTACAGCAGTCTGAAGTCAGTGTCGTCCGTCTCTCTCTCCGCAGAGCCGCACAGCAGCTGCTGCACCAGGGGCAGGTCACTGAGCGCTGAGAGAGAGAGAGAGAGGACTCGCTGACACACTTGGAAATTGGAAATAACATGGCACAACTGTACAATGGCCATAAACTTTAAAACTAATAGCAGCCGAATACAGAAGGTTTTATTGGCCCTTCCAGTCTGTGCCAGTGCAGGACTCTAATTTAACAACAATTGAGTTGATTGTCTTACTTTATGCTATTATACTTAGAGTTACTTATTCCTGGTAGGGAAGCTCACATTAATAATGAAGGCTGAGTTGAAACAAATCTCTAAGTGCCAAAGGTTGTTGTAACAATCTCCTGGTACTTAGGGAGTATTGCCAGAGTTATAGAAAATAAGGCCAAATGAAGCAGATAAGGTGATATCCCATAGTATATTGCCCCCCGAAGTACCTTACCACAAATGTATTTATATACATATGTACAAGCTACAGACCTTTAGATACATGAAGCATACACTAAGCACTGTAGAGAATATACAAAGAACATAAAATATATTTAAAAAACATAACAAGAGAGGTAAACGGTGGCTTAGGACAAAGTCTCTTCAAAAACAAAAACAGAGATTCACAAAGTGAATAAAATCCTTCAGTATTGGACTGGTCTCACCCCTGCACCAGGAACAGTCTCTTGTAAATGGTCCTCTGGAATCCGGATGGAAATCCGAACAAGAATAGTCCAATAGATGGAAGAGAAAAATCCTTCCAACAAAAAACCATAAAACAAAGTCCTTGCAAAAAAATGAAAGAGCACCAAACAGGACAAATCCAAGAATAAAAAACAAAGTTCAAGTTAAAGAATCACAGGCAGAAATAAAGACCTATGCATCAAAGAAGGAGTCTATTGTCAAAGTAGGGATATAGTGTAGTCAAAAACAGGCCATAACAAAAACCCACTTCACTCTCGCTCCGCGTCTCTCGAAAAACACAAAAAGGAGCCTGCCTAAAACAGTGTGCTACCTAGAGATCCTGAAGTCACCCCCGCAAGTCAAAAGCACCTGTGTTGCTCCCAGAAAAAAAGAGGAAAAACTGGAAAAACCAGTATACCAGTCAAGCAACTTAAGCTCAAGAAGGGAGGCAGCTTGACCAAGCCAGTTTAAGCTGACAAGTTACTGTGACTGCCTATATTGTTTTTCATTTGTTTGTTTTTTATGACATTGGATTTACAAGGTTCTGCACTGAACACAAATCTACTAAGAAGTGTCTCCTTAAAACTCAACCATAAAAATAAATAATAATAAAATAAAAAACTTCAGAAGGAATTATTTTCAACTGAGAGTTTGCTTGTACACTGTTACTTAACAAAAATATATTACACTGCACACAAATTATTTCTGACCAATCCAACATGGCCAAACGATATAAACAATGCACTTTTCTTGAACAAACCTGAACACAACTTTATACAGCAGGTCACACATCCTATGCATCATTATTTTCAGAGAAGATGCGTTTTGGAGGAATAGAAAATAAAATCTAAACAATAACAAAAGGCTTCCAGCAAATGTGTTGCTTGGCCCCATAATAAGTATTTGAACTGTTTCAAAGTGAAAGCTTCAGACCATTTTGTTGCGGTTTGCAAGTTAACAAGTTCTGCTGTCCAAACATGACACTATCCGTAAGTTAGCCACTCAAAGTGACTTAATCATACCCTGCAGAACATCCTTCGAAATTAAGCTTTTTCTATGATAGCCTGCAGTGGTTTTCAACCCTGATTCCGAAGGGCCTCCTCTGACTCCAGCAAGTCTGCAACAGCAGCCACACATTCCTCAGCCCAGTTAAAATGAGGCTCATTTTCACAAGTTAAACATGCATGTCTGTAGATTCTTGTATAGCAGGACTTTACACGCTTGTCCTGCTGCGTGGGGACATTTCTACACTTGTCAGGTTGACTGCAAAAGTATTGTATTTCATACTAATACAGTCATTCACATACCTTTTCTCTCCGGGGCCAATTCATCTCTCCATAGCTAAAAGTGATTTCTTCATCAGGGAAAATGAGGCACAAATGTGGCTTCGGATCCACAAGAATTGGTTTCATTTTGCAGGTTGGATTTTTGTGCTCATCAGGAACTAGTCTACCCACAGAGCTGCCTTCCTTTGCAGCGTCAATGCTTTGTGCTAAAGAGAAGGACACATTGATCTTAGCCTGAAGTAAGACATTATCGATCAAGTTTAGCCATGAAGTGCACATACCAACTGATCAGTGTGTCGGCCTTGAGCAAGCAGTGCTCGCATTGCTCTAAACCAGTGGGTTATTCTCCATTTGAAATGAACTCAGTTTCCTCCGGGACGAGCTGAGTGAAAAACAGCCCAGAGAAGTGCTCTGGGAAAGAGAGACTGCAGGACTGATCGCCAGTGCTTTGATGAAGCGCAATGAGCAGCAGCTTGTGATCAAACTAAAGACGGCACGGCTGTCATCGCAATAAAAAGGTAGTGCTATTTTCTCACTGCACACTACCGCCGGCATTTCGTACTGCATACAATCACCGCATAATGTGCGATGTGTGACGAAAATGAGAAACAGAGTTGGATAAAACTTCATAGTTTTTCATATGAGCATCACAGCCAACATTTTCAGGGCAGAAACACAGCATTTACATTGGAAATTGAACACTGTTTGAATTTCTTTTGTTTTTAAACGAGCTCATATACATAAACACGACTATACAAGCAAAATGCAGCCTACAAAACACGACTAAAATAAACTGTACGCAACAAAGTGTGTAAACGGGTGTATACATCGGTATGCACATATATTAGCAGACTTATGCAATCTTTCACAGTTACGAGTTGTATTACAAAGCCGTACAAAACACAGCTCTGGTGGGTTTAGTGTTGATCAATAGCGGCGCATCTGATGTGTGATCAGTTTGGGGCTTCGAAATAACGTCATAATGAGCTAATAATGTTTACAACAGACCAATATTGCAAACAGAGTTCGCCATTATTACTTTTTATGCTAACGTTAATGACTTAAAGAGATTGAAATCTTTGTCAATGATCACATACCACCGTATGAAAGTCAAACAGGAAAGCCTCAGACAGACACAGACACACAGACAGACACACACACACACACACACACACACACACACACACACACACACACACATATTATGGAGCTTTGATGGGGCTCCCCCTGGTGGTCACTGTTGTGCGCTGCAACAGTCGCGGGGTGGGTAATGTCAGGGAGCCAATCATGGGCCCATAAATTTGCATACCGTGGCGCAAAGGATTCTAGGACAATGAAGCAAACACGTACGTTTCCAATGTCTACACATGAGATGAAAGAGACTGTATGACATGTTTCGTTCCTAGGATTCCTCGTGTGAATGTGAGGGGCAAGAGAACCAGAACCCAAGTGCACTTCTCTGGTGCAAATAGTTGCAAAGGAGTATGGGAAACGACACCCCACCCTTATTCCAATGACAAGCGGTATTACGTCACATAAATAGAAGCCCGTGTCGCTGTCCACTACTGGGGAGAGTAGTAGTGGAGGAGCTTGCTCTCTATACCATATAAGGCCAGCCAGCCCGGAAGGGGACCGGCCCATGCACTGCAAAAGGCTGGGCTGTTAGTGACCCTTCTGTTTTTGGAAAAATACATCACAGCTAACAACACTAGCAAACTCAATCACAACACACCCTATTCTCATGAGGGACGCTCTTGTGGCCGACACACAGCTTTATTTCTATGCACCATTCATACTTCATGCCTCAATACATGGATTAGGGAGCACACACTTCACTCATACTCTTTCACACTGTCTCCAACATGCTCATGGCAAATAACAAACACACCTCAAACTACCTTCTGGCCCGAGCCTTGGCTTCACCTTATCTTTCTTAAGTACACTTCTAGTAAGCCTTGACACACACCACTTTATACCTTCACTGACACAATACATATACACAGGGGACAGCAGCAGCACTATCAGAGCTATGTTACACAGCAGCATGGACACGGCTGGAGAGAGGTAGAGATTGTAGCTCATCTTATGACAAAAGGACACGTGTCTGTGTTAAGGTACAACCACTTCACCAGAAGTAAACCCTTCAGGTTCCCTGGACTAGGATAACCCAGCGCCGTCAGTGCAGGATGGTGGATCCTCCGCAGGAGACGAGCTCGGGAACAAAGAAGTCACCAACACAATGCCATATCGTTTGTCTTCAGTTTATTTTTGCAACACCACACAGTTTTATACATGTCAGAAGTCAGAGTTCTGGGGCAGGACATATCATATACAGATCTAGTTGCTAGGCAGACATGGAATGTGTCCAATATCATAACCCCTAACACACTCGACAGTTTCGGTTGACATATCTGCACGGTTTGCCTAGCGCTAGATGACGTGGGACGCTATCTTATTGCTGGTTTGTCTGAAGAGCAGCATGTATATTGTTTATGTTGTCAGCTCTGAGCTGTTCCTCAAAACATAATATAAATATAGGGAGTTTGTGGTTTGACATTTCCAAGATAGAGACGAGGGGACGGCCGTGGGTTCAAGTGTCTAGACTTTCACAGAAACACAGTTATGCGCGAGTATGTTATTTTTTCAATACTGACAAGTTTCAGCCCCCCAGCCACGGCAACATTTCCAGTGAGATATGTCAATGTCAAATCTGCAGCGTCTGGTCTAAACTAATCCTACAATAAGAATACAATACAATGAGTTACATGGTTACAGTAGGTTAAATAATCACTATGCCTACATAATATAGGTCATATAAAAATCCTTGTACTCTGTTCTCCCAACATGCAGAATATTATACACTGGGTATATACAATACACAGGGGGCAATTTTACCCCAACAGTCTGTGTGTCTGTGTGCATGTCTCTGAGTATCTCTGCATCTCTCTCTCACCTCTGTTGGCGCAGGGCTCGGGGGACAGAGCCAGGCTGCAGTACAGGGAGTTGAGCGCAGGCTGCAGGGCCTCAGAGTGGGACGGCTTCAGCCTGACAGCCAGGTTAGCCACTGCACACAGAGCAGCACGCAGCTGTGAGACACCACTCTCCACAACACAACAACGACAGTACTAACAGCAGTCCGAGGTGCTGAGTGCCGTGGCGCCGTGAGCCGATCACCGTGGTACAGCAGTCTGAAGTCAGTGTCGTCCGTCTCTCTCCGCAGACCCGCTGCTCTGGACCACACACAGCAGCTGCTGCACCAGGGGCAGGGCACTGAGCGCTGAGAGAGAGAGAGAGGACTCGCTGACACACTTGGAAATTGGAAATAACATGGCACAACTGTACAATGGCCATAAACTTTAAAACTAATAGCAGCCGAATACAGAAGGTTTTATTGGCCCTTCCAGTCTGTGCCAGTGCAGGACTCTAATTTAACAACAATTGAGTTGATTGTCTTACTTTATTCTATTATACTTAGAGTTACTTATTCCTGGTAGGGAAGCTCACATTAATAATGAAGGCTGAGTTGAAACAAATCTCTAAGTGCCAAAGGTTGTTGTAACAATCTCCTGGTACTTAGGGAGTATTGCCAGAGTTATAGAAAATAAGGCCAAATGAAGCAGATAAGGTGATATCCCATAGTATATTGCCCCCCCAAGTACCTTACCACAAATGTATTTATATACATATGTACAAGCTACAGACCTTTAGATACATTAAGCATACACTAAGCACTGTAGAGAATATACAAAGAACATAAAATATATTTAAAAAACATAACAAGAGAGGTAAACGGTGGCTTAGGACAAAGTCTCTTCAAAAACAAAAACAGAGATTCACAAAGTGAATAAAATCCTTCAGTATTGGACTGGTCTCACCCCTGCACCAGGAACAGTCTCTTGTAAATGGTCCTCTGGAATCCGGATGGAAATCCGAACAAGAATAGTCCAATAGATGGAAGAGAAAAATCCTTCCAACAAAAAACCATAAAACAAAGTCCTTGCAAAAAAATGAAAGAGCACCAAACAGGACAAATCCAAGAATAAAAAACAAAGTTCAAGTTAAAGAATCACAGGCAGAAATAAAGACCTATGCATCAAAGAAGGAGTCTATTGTCAAAGTAGGGATATAGTGTAGTCAAAAACAGGCCATAACAAAAACCCACTTCACTCTCGCTCCGCGTCTCTTGAAAAACACAAAAAGGAGCCTGCCTAAAACAGTATGCTACCTAGAGATCCTGAAGTCACCCCCGCAGGCTATAGAGCAACACTCAAAAGCACCTGTGTTGCTCCCAGAAAAAAAAGAGGAAAAACTGGAAAAACCAGTATACCAGTCAAGCAACTTAAGCTCAAGAAGGGAGGCAGCTTGACCAAGCCAGTTTAAGCTGACAAGTTACTGTGACTGCCTATATTGTTTTTCATTTGTTTGTTTTTTATGACATTGGATTTACAAGGTTCTGCACTGAACACAAATCTACTAAGAAGTGTCTCCTTAAAACTCAACCATAAAAATAAATAATAATAAAATAAAAAACTTCAGAAGGAATTATTTTCAACTGAGAGTTTGCTTGTACACTGTTACTTAACAAAAATATATTACACTGCACACAAATTATTTCTGACCAATCCAACATGGCCAAACGATATAAACAATGCACTTTTCTTGAACAAACCTGAACACAACTTTATACAGCAGGTCACACATCCTATGCATCATTATTTTCAGAGAAGATGCGTTTTGGAGGAATAGAAAATAAAATCTAAACAATAACAAAAGGCTTCCAGCAAATGTGTTGCTTGGCCCCATAATAAGTATTTGAACTGTTTCAAAGTGAAAGCTTCAGACCATTTTGTTGCGGTTTGCAAGTTAACAAGTTCTGCTGTCCAAACATGACACTATCCGTAAGTTAGCCACTCAAAGTGACTTAATCATACCCTGCAGAACATCCTTCGAAATTAAGCTTTTTCTATGATAGCCTGCAGTGGTTTTCAACCCTGATTCCGAAGGGCCTCCTCTGACTCCAGCAAGTCTGCAACAGCAGCCACACATTCCTCAGCCCAGTTAAAATGAGGCTCATTTTCACAAGTTAAACATGCATGTCTGTAGATTCTTGTATAGCAGGACTTTACACGCTTGTCCTGCTGCGTGGGGACATTTCTACACTTGTCAGGTTGACTGCAAAAGTATTGTATTTCATACTAATACAGTCATTCACATACCTTTTCTCTCCGGGGCCAATTCATCTCTCCATAGCTAAAAGTGATTTCTTCATCAGGGAAAATGTCTCTTATCGCAAAGAGGCACAAATGTGGCTTCGGATCCACAAGAATTGGTTTCATTTTGCAGGTTGGATTTTTGTGCTCATCAGGAACTAGTCTACCCACAGAGCTGCCTTCCTTTACAGCGTCAATGCTTTGTGCTAAAGAGAAGGACACATTGATCTTAGCCTGCATAGAGTCTACTTACTAACCTATTACCTAATTGTAACAGCCTTCTAGTCCAATATACATCAGTCAGTCAGCAGCTCTTAAGTCACAGAACTAGGGCATTTAGAGTCTACTGCCTAACTGGAACAGCCCTCTAGTCCATCACGTTTTGGATACAAGTAGCGAGCAGTTCTTAGGGTACAGAACAAAGGCAAAAAGAGACTACTCACCAAATGTATCCCGGACGAGCCCCCAAATTGTTAAGGTACAACCACTTCACCAGAAGTAAACCCTTCAGGTTCGCTGGGCTAGGAAAACCCCTGGACTAGGATAACCCAGCGCCGTCAGTGCAGGATGGTGGATCCTCCGCAGGAGACGAGCTCGGGAACAAAAAAGTCACCAACACAATGCCAGATCGTTTGTCTTCAGTTTATTTTTGCAACACCACACAGTTTTATACATGTCAGAAGTCAGAGTTGCGGGGCAGGACATATCATATACAGATCTAGTTGCTAGGCAGACATGGAATGTGTCCAATATCATAACCCCTAACACACTCGACAGTTTCGGTTGACATATCTGCACGGTTTGCCTAGCGCTAGATGACGTGGGACGCTATCTTATTGCTGGTTTGTCTGAAGAGCAGCATGTATATTGTTTATGTTGTCAGCTCTGAGCTGTTTCTCAAAACATAATATAAATATAGGGAGTTTGTGGTTTGACATTTCCAAGATAGAGACGAGGGGACGGCCGTGGGTTCAAGTGTCTAGACTTTCACAGAAACACAGTTATGCGCGAGTATGTTATTTTTTCAATACTGACAAGTTTCAGCCCCCCAGCCACGGCAACATTTCCAGTGAGATATGTCAATGTCAAATCTGCAGCGTCTGGTCTAAACTAATCCTACAATAAGAATACAATACAATGAGTTACATGGTTACAGTAGGTTAAATAATCACTATGCCTACATAATATAGGTCATATAAAAATCCTTGTACTCTGTTCTCCCAACATGCAGAATATTATACACTGGGTATATACAATACACAGGGGGCAATTTTACCCCAACAGTCTGTGTGTCTGTGTGCATGTCTCTGAGTATCTCTGCATCTCTCTCTCACCTCTGTTGGCGCAGGGCTCGGGGGACAGAGCCAGGCTGCAGTACAGGGAGTTGAGCGCAGGCTGCAGGGCCTCAGAGTGGGACGGCTTCAGCCTGACAGCCAGGTTAGCCACTGCACACAGAGCAGCACGCAGCTGTGAGACACCACTCTCCACAACACAACAACGACAGTACTAACAGCAGTCCGAGGTGCTGAGTGCCGTGGCGCCGTGAGCCGATCACCGTGGTACAGCAGTCTGAAGTCAGTGTCGTCCGTCTCTCTCCGCAGACCCGCTGCTCTGGACCACACACAGCAGCTGCTGCACCAGGGGCAGGGCACTGAGCGCTGAGAGAGAGAGAGAGGACTCGCTGACACACTTGGAAATTGGAAATAACATGGCACAACTGTACAATGGCCATAAACTTTAAAACTAATAGCAGCCGAATACAGAAGGTTTTATTGGCCCTTCCAGTCTGTGCCAGTGCAGGACTCTAATTTAACAACAATTGAGTTGATTGTCTTACTTTATTCTATTATACTTAGAGTTACTTATTCCTGGTAGGGAAGCTCACATTAATAATGAAGGCTGAGTTGAAACAAATCTCTAAGTGCCAAAGGTTGTTGTAACAATCTCCTGGTACTTAGGGAGTATTGCCAGAGTTATAGAAAATAAGGCCAAATGAAGCAGATAAGGTGATATCCCATAGTATATTGCCCCCCCAAGTACCTTACCACAAATGTATTTATATACATATGTACAAGCTACAGACCTTTAGATACATTAAGCATACACTAAGCACTGTAGAGAATATACAAAGAACATAAAATATATTTAAAAAACATAACAAGAGAGGTAAACGGTGGCTTAGGACAAAGTCTCTTCAAAAACAAAAACAGAGATTCACAAAGTGAATAAAATCCTTCAGTATTGGACTGGTCTCACCCCTGCACCAGGAACAGTCTCTTGTAAATGGTCCTCTGGAATCCGGATGGAAATCCGAACAAGAATAGTCCAATAGATGGAAGAGAAAAATCCTTCCAACAAAAAACCATAAAACAAAGTCCTTGCAAAAAAATGAAAGAGCACCAAACAGGACAAATCCAAGAATAAAAAACAAAGTTCAAGTTAAAGAATCACAGGCAGAAATAAAGACCTATGCATCAAAGAAGGAGTCTATTGTCAAAGTAGGGATATAGTGTAGTCAAAAACAGGCCATAACAAAAACCCACTTCACTCTCGCTCCGCGTCTCTTGAAAAACACAAAAAGGAGCCTGCCTAAAACAGTATGCTACCTAGAGATCCTGAAGTCACCCCCGCAGGCTATAGAGCAACACTCAAAAGCACCTGTGTTGCTCCCAGAAAAAAAAGAGGAAAAACTGGAAAAACCAGTATACCAGTCAAGCAACTTAAGCTCAAGAAGGGAGGCAGCTTGACCAAGCCAGTTTAAGCTGACAAGTTACTGTGACTGCCTATATTGTTTTTCATTTGTTTGTTTTTTATGACATTGGATTTACAAGGTTCTGCACTGAACACAAATCTACTAAGAAGTGTCTCCTTAAAACTCAACCATAAAAATAAATAATAATAAAATAAAAAACTTCAGAAGGAATTATTTTCAACTGAGAGTTTGCTTGTACACTGTTACTTAACAAAAATATATTACACTGCACACAAATTATTTCTGACCAATCCAACATGGCCAAACGATATAAACAATGCACTTTTCTTGAACAAACCTGAACACAACTTTATACAGCAGGTCACACATCCTATGCATCATTATTTTCAGAGAAGATGCGTTTTGGAGGAATAGAAAATAAAATCTAAACAATAACAAAAGGCTTCCAGCAAATGTGTTGCTTGGCCCCATAATAAGTATTTGAACTGTTTCAAAGTGAAAGCTTCAGACCATTTTGTTGCGGTTTGCAAGTTAACAAGTTCTGCTGTCCAAACATGACACTATCCGTAAGTTAGCCACTCAAAGTGACTTAATCATACCCTGCAGAACATCCTTCGAAATTAAGCTTTTTCTATGATAGCCTGCAGTGGTTTTCAACCCTGATTCCGAAGGGCCTCCTCTGACTCCAGCAAGTCTGCAACAGCAGCCACACATTCCTCAGCCCAGTTAAAATGAGGCTCATTTTCACAAGTTAAACATGCATGTCTGTAGATTCTTGTATAGCAGGACTTTACACGCTTGTCCTGCTGCGTGGGGACATTTCTACACTTGTCAGGTTGACTGCAAAAGTATTGTATTTCATACTAATACAGTCATTCACATACCTTTTCTCTCCGGGGCCAATTCATCTCTCCATAGCTAAAAGTGATTTCTTCATCAGGGAAAATGTCTCTTATCGCAAAGAGGCACAAATGTGGCTTCGGATCCACAAGAATTGGTTTCATTTTGCAGGTTGGATTTTTGTGCTCATCAGGAACTAGTCTACCCACAGAGCTGCCTTCCTTTACAGCGTCAATGCTTTGTGCTAAAGAGAAGGACACATTGATCTTAGCCTGCATAGAGTCTACTTACTAACCTATTACCTAATTGTAACAGCCTTCTAGTCCAATATACATCAGTCAGTCAGCAGCTCTTAAGTCACAGAACTAGGGCATTTAGAGTCTACTGCCTAACTGGAACAGCCCTCTAGTCCATCACGTTTTGGATACAAGTAGCGAGCAGTTCTTAGGGTACAGAACAAAGGCAAAAAGAGACTACTCACCAAATGTATCCCGGACGAGCCCCCAAATTGTTAAGGTACAACCACTTCACCAGAAGTAAACCCTTCAGGTTCGCTGGGCTAGGAAAACCCCTGGACTAGGATAACCCAGCGCCGTCAGTGCAGGATGGTGGATCCTCCGCAGGAGACGAGCTCGGGAACAAAAAAGTCACCAACACAATGCCAGATCGTTTGTCTTCAGTTTATTTTTGCAACACCACACAGTTTTATACATGTCAGAAGTCAGAGTTGCGGGGCAGGACATATCATATACAGATCTAGTTGCTAGGCAGACATGGAATGTGTCCAATATCATAACCCCTAACACACTCGACAGTTTCGGTTGACATATCTGCACGGTTTGCCTAGCGCTAGATGACGTGGGACGCTATCTTATTGCTGGTTTGTCTGAAGAGCAGCATGTATATTGTTTATGTTGTCAGCTCTGAGCTGTTCCTCAAAACATAATATAAATATAGGGAGTTTGTGGTTTGACATTTCCAAGATAGAGACGAGGGGACGGCCGTGGGTTCAAGTGTCTAGACTTTCACAGAAACACAGTTATGCGCGAGTATGTTATTTTTTCAATACTGACAAGTTTCAGCCCCCCGGCCACGGCAACATTTCCAGTGAGATATGTCAATGTCAAATCTGCAGCGTCTGGTCTAAACTAATCCTACAATAAGAATACAATACAATGAGTTACATGGTTACAGTAGGTTAAATAATCACTATGCCTACATAATATAGGTCATATAAAAATCCTTGTACTCTGTTCTCCCAACATGCAGAGTATTATACACTGGGTATATACAATACACAGGGGGCAATTTTACCCCAACAGTCTGTGTGTCTGTGTGCATCTCTCTGAGTATCTCTGCATCTCTCTCTCACCTCTGTTGGCGCAGGGCTCGGGGGACAGAGCCAGGCTGCAGTACAGGGAGTTGAGCGCAGGCCGCAGGGCCTCAGAGTGGGACGGCTTCAGCCTGACAGCCAGGTTAGCCACTGCACACAGAGCAGCACGCAGCTGTGAGACACCACTCTCCACAACACAACAACGACAGTACTAACAGCAGTCCGAGGTGCTGAGTGCCGTGGCGCCGTGAGCCGATCACCGTGGTACAGCAGTCTGAAGTCAGTGTCGTCCGTCTCTCTCTCCGCAGAGCTGCTGCTCTGGACCACACACAGCAGCTGCTGCACCAGGGGCAGGGCACTGAGCGCTGAGAGAGAGAGAGAGAGAGAGAGAGAGAGAGAGAGAGAGGACTCGCTGACACACTTGGAAATTGGAAATAACATGGCACAACTGTACAATGGCCATAAACTTTAAAACTAATAGCAGCCGAATACAGAAGGTTTTATTGGCCCTTCCAGTCTGTGCCAGTGCAGGACTCTAATTTAACAACAATTGAGTTGATTGTCTTACTTTATTCTATTATACTTAGAGTTACTTATTCCTGGTAGGGAAGCTCACATTAATAATGAAGGCTGAGTTGAAACAAATCTCTAAGTGCCAAAGGTTGTTGTAACAATCTCCTGGTACTTAGGGAGTATTGCCAGAGTTATAGAAAATAAGGCCACATGAAGCAGATAAGGTGATATCCCATAGTATATTGCCCCCCCAAGTACCTTACCACAAATGTATTTATATACATATGTACAAGCTACAGACCTTTAGATACATTAAGCATACACTAAGCACTGTAGAGAATATACAAAGAACATAAAATATATTTAAAAAACATAACAAGAGAGGTAAACGGTGGCTTAGGACAAAGTCTCTTCAAAAACAAAAACAGAGATTCACAAAGTGAATAAAATCCTTCAGTATTGGACTGGTCTCACCCCTGCACCAGGAACAGTCTCTTGTAAATGGTCCTCTGGAATCCGGATGGAAATCCGAACAAGAATAGTCCAATAGATGGAAGAGAAAAATCCTTCCAACAAAAAACCATAAAACAAAGTCCTTGCAAAAAAATGAAAGAGCACCAAACAGGACAAATCCAAGAATAAAAAACAAAGTTCAAGTTAAAGATTCACAGGCAGAAATAAAGACCTATGCATCAAAGAAGGAGTCTATTGTCAAAGTAGGGATATAGTGTAGTCAAAAACAGGCCATAACAAAAACCCACTTCACTCTCGCTCCGCGTCTCTCGAAAAACACAAAAAGGAGCCTGCCTAAAACAGTGTGCTACCTAGAGATCCTGAAGTCACCCCCGCAGGCTATAGAGCAACACTCAAAAGCACCTGTGTTGCTCCCAGAAAAAAAAGAGGAAAAACTGGAAAAACCAGTATACCAGTCAAGCAACTTAAGCTCAAGAAGGGAGGCAGCTTGACCAAGCCAGTTTAAGCTGACAAGTTACTGTGACTGCCTATATTGTTTTTCATTTGTTTGTTTTTTATGACATTGGAGTTACAAGGTTCTGCACTGAACACAAATCTACTAAGAAGTGTCTCCTTAAAACTCAACCATAAAAATAAAATAATAATAAAATAAAAAACTTCAGAAGGAATTATTTTCAACTGAGAGTTTGCTTGTACACTGTTACTTAACAAAAATATATTACACTGCACACAAATTATTTTTGACCAATCCAACATGTCCAAACGATATAAACAATGCACTTTTCTTGAACAAACCTGAACACAACTTTATACAGCAGGTCACACATCCTATGCATCATTATTTTCAGAGAAGATGCGTTTTGGAGGAATAGAAAATAAAATCTAAACAATAACAAAAGGCTTCCAGCAAATGTGTTGCTTGGCCCCATAATAAGTATTTGAACTGTTTCAAAGTGAAAGCTTCAGACCATTTTGTTGCGGTTTGCAAGTTAACAAGTTCTGCTGTCCAAACATGACACTATCCGTAAGTTAGCCACTCAAAGTGACTTAATCATACCCTGCAGAACATCCTTCGAAATTAAGCTTTTTCTATGATAGCCTGCAGTGGTTCTCAACCCTGATCCCGAAGGGCCTCCTCTGACTCCAGCAAGTCTGCAACAGCAGCCACACATTCCTCAGCCCAGTTAAAATGAGGCTCATTTTCACAAGTTAAACATGCATGTCAGTAGATTCTTGTATAGCAGTACTTTACACGCTTGTCCTGCTACGTGGGGACATTTCTACACTTGTCAGGTTGACTGCAAAAGTATTGTATTTCATACTAATACAGTCATTCACATACCTTTTCTCTCCGGGGCCAATTCATCTCTCCATAGCTAAAAGTGATTTCTTCATCAGGGAAAATGTCTCTTATCGCAAAGAGGCACAAATGTGGCTTGGGATCCACAAGAATTGGTTTCACTTTGCAGGTTGGATTTTTGTGCTCATCAGGAACTAGTCTACCCACAGAGCTGCCTTCCTTTGCAGCGTCAATGCTTTGTGCTAAAGAGAAGGACATATTCATCTTAGCCTGCATAGAGTCTACTTACTAACCTATTACCTAATTGTAACAGCCTTCTAGTCCAATATACATCAGTCAGTCAGCAGCTCTTAAGTCACAGAACTAGGGCATTTAGAGTCTACTGCCTAACTGGAACAGCCCTCTAGTCCATCACGTTTTGGATACAAGTAGCGAGCAGTTCTTAGGGTACAGAACAAAGGCAAAAAGAGACTACTCACCAAATGTATCCCGGACGAGCCCCCAAATTGCTAAGGTACAACCTCTTTACCAGAAGTAAACCCTTCAGGTTCGCTGGGCTAGGAAAACCCCTGGACTAGGATAACCCAGCGCCGTCAGTGCAGGATGGTGGATCCTCTGCAAGAGACGAGCTCGGGAACAAAAAAGTCACCAACACAATGCCAGATCGTTTGTCTTCAGTTTATTTTTGCAACACCACACAGTTTTATACATGTCAGAAGTCAGAGTTGCGGGGCAGGACATATCATATACAGATCTAGTTGCTAGGCAGACATGGAATGTGTCCAATATCATAACCCCTAACACACTCGACAGTTTCGGTTGACATATCTGCACGGTTTGCCTAGCGCTAGATGACGTGGGACGCTATCTTATTGCTGGTTTGTCTGAAGAGCAGCATGTATATTGTTTATGTTGTCAGCTCTGAGCTGTTCCTCAAAACATAATATAAATATAGGGAGTTTGTGGTTTGACATTTCCAAGATAGAGACGAGGGGACGGCCGTGGGTTCAAGTGTCTAGACTTTCACAGAAACACAGTTATGCGCGAGTATGTTATTTTTTCAATACTGACAAGTTTCAGCCCCCCGGCCACGGCAACATTTCCAGTGAGATATGTCAATGTCAAATCTGCAGCGTCTGGTCTAAACTAATCCTACAATAAGAATACAATACAATGAGTTACATGGTTACAGTAGGTTAAATAATCACTATGCCTACATAATATAGGTCATATAAAAATCCTTGTACTCTGTTCTCCCAACATGCAGAGTATTATACACTGGGTATATACAATACACAGGGGGCAATTTTACCCCAACAGTCTGTGTGTCTGTGTGCATCTCTCTGAGTATCTCTGCATCTCTCTCTCACCTCTGTTGGCGCAGGGCTCGGGGGTCAGAGCCAGGCTGCAGTACAGGGAGTTGAGCGCAGGCTGCAGGGCCTCAGAGTGGGACGGCTTCAGCCTGACAGCCAGGTTAGCCACTGCACACAGAGCAGCACGCAGCTGTGAGACACCACTCTCCACAACACAACAACGACAGTACTAACAGCAGTCCGAGGTGCTGAGTGCCGTGGCGCCGTGAGCCGCTCACCGTGGTACAGCAGTCTGAAGTCAGTGTCGTCCGTCTCTCTCTCCGCAGAGCCGCACAGCAGCTGCTGCACCAGGGGCAGGTCACTGAGCGCTGAGAGAGAGAGAGAGAGGACTCGCTGACACACTTGGAAATTGGAAATAACATGGCACAACTGTACAATGGCCATACACTTTAAAACTAATAGCAGCCGAATACAGAAGGTTTTATTGGCCCTTCCAGTCTGTGCCAGTGCAGGACTCTAATTTAACAACAATTGAGTTGATTGTCTTACTTTATTCTATTATACTTAGAGTTACTTATTCCTGGTAGGGAAGCTCACATTAATAATGAAGGCTGAGTTGAAACAAATCTCTAAGTGCCAAAGGTTGTTGTAACAATCTCCTGGTACTTAGGGAGTATTGCCAGAGTTATAGAAAATAAGGCCACATGAAGCAGATAAGGTGATATCCCATAGTATATTGCCCCCCCAAGTACCTTACCACAAATGTATTTATATACATATGTACAAGCTACAGACCTTTAGATACATTAAGCATACACTAAGCACTGTAGAGAATATACAAAGAACATAAAATATATTTAAAAAACATAACAAGAGAGGTAAACGGTGGCTTAGGACAAAGTCTCTTCAAAAACAAAAACAGAGATTCACAAAGTGAATAAAATCCTTCAGTATTGGACTGGTCTCACCCCTGCACCAGGAACAGTCTCTTGTAAATGGTCCTCTGGAATCTGGATGGAAATCCGAACAAGAATAGTCCAATAGATGGAAGAGAAAAATCCTTCCAACAAAAAACCATAAAACAAAGTCCTTGCAAAAAAATGAAAGAGCACCAAACAGGACAAATCCAAGAATAAAAAACAAAGTTCAAGTTAAAGATTCACAGGCAGAAATAAAGACCTATGCATCAAAGAAGGAGTCTATTGTCAAAGTAGGGATATAGTGTAGTCAAAAACAGGCCATAACAAAAACCCACTTCACTCTCGCTCCGCGTCTCTCGAAAAACACAAAAAGGAGCCTGCCTAAAACAGTGTGCTACCTAGAGATCCTGAAGTCACCCCCGCAACTCAAAAGCACCTGTGTTGCTCCCAGAAAAAAAAGAGGAAAAACTGGAAAAACCAGTATACCAGTCAAGCAACTTAAGCTCAAGAAGGGAGGCAGCTTGACCAAGCCAGTTTAAGCTGACAAGTTACTGTGACTGCCTATATTGTTTTTCATTTGTTTGTTTTTTACGACATTGGAGTTACAAGGTTCTGCACTGAACACAAATCTACTAAGAAGTGTCTCCTTAAAACTCAACCATAAAAATAAAATAATAATAAAATAAAAAACTTCAGAAGGAATTATTTTCAACTGAGAGTTTGCTTGTACACTGTTACTTAACAAAAATATATTACACTGCACACAAATTATTTCTGACCAATCCAACATGGCCAAACGATATAAACAATGCACTTTTCTTGAACAAACCTGAACACAACTTTATACAGCAGGTCACACATCCTATGCATCATTATTTTCAGAGAAGATGCGTTTTGGAGGAATAGAAAATAAAACCTAAACAATAACAAAAGGCTTCCAGCAAATGTGTTGCTTGGCCCCATAATAAGTATTTGAACTGTTTCAAAGTGAAAGCTTCAGACCATTTTGTTGCGGTTTGCAAGTTAACAAGTTCTGCTGTCCAAACATGACACTATCCGTAAGTTAGCCACTCAAAGTGACTTAATCATACCCTGAAGAACATCCTTCGAAATTAAGCTTTTTCTATGATAGCCTGCAGTGGTTTTCAACCCTGATCCCGAAGGGCCTCCTCTGACTCCAGCAAGTCTGCAACAGCAGCCACACATTCCTCAGCCCAGTTAAAATGAGGCTCATTTTCACAAGTTAAACATGCATGTCTGTAGATTCTTGTATAGCAGGACTTTACACGCTTGTCCTGCTGCGTGGGGACATTTCTACACTTGTCAGGTTGACTGCAAAAGTATTGTATTTCATACTAATACAGTCATTCACATACCTTTTCTCTCCGGGGCCAATTCATCTCTCCGTAGCTAAAAGTGATTTCTTCATCAGGGAAAATGTCTCTTATCGCAAAGAGGCACAAATGTGGCTTCGGATCCACAAGAATCGGTTTCATTTTGCAGGTTGGATTTTTGTGCTCATCAGGAACTAGTCTACCCACAGAGCTGCCTTCCTTTGCAGCGTCAATGCTTTGTGCTAAAGAGAAGGACACATTGATCTTAGCCTGAAGTAAGACATTATCGATCAAGTTTAGCCATGAAGTGCACATACCAACTGATCAGTGTGTCTGCCTTGAGCAAGCAGTGCTCGCATTGCTCTAAACCAGTGGGTTATTCTCCATTTGAAATGAACTCAGTTTCCTCCGGGACGAGCTGAGTGAAAAACAGCCCAGAGAAGTGCTCTGGGAAAGAGAGACTGCAGGACTGATCGCCAGTGCTTTGATGAAGCGCAATGAGCAGCAGCTTGTGATCAAACTAAAGACGGCACGGCTGTCATCGCAATAAAAAGGTAGTGCTATTTTCTCACTGCACACTACCGCCGGCATTTCGTACTGCATACAATCACCGCATAATGTGCGATGTGTGACGAAAATGAGAAACAGAGTTGGATAAAACTTCATAGTTTTTCATATGAGCATCACAGCCAACATTTTCAGGGCAGAAACACAGCATTTACATTGGAAATTGAACACTGTTTGAATTTATTTTGTTTTTAAACGAGCTCATATACATAAACACGACTATACAAGCAAAATGCAGCCTACAAAACACGACTAAAATAAACTGTACGCAACAAAGTGTGTAAACGGGTGTATACATCGGTATGCACATATATTAGCAGACTTATGCAATCTTTCACAATTACGAGTTGTATTACAAAGCCGTACAAAACACAGCTCTGGTGGGTTTAGTGTTGATCAATAGCGGCGCATCTGATGTGTGATCAGTTTGGGGCTTCGAAATAACGTCATAATGAGCTAATAATGTTTACAACAGACCAATATTGCAAACAGAGTTCGCCATTATTACTTTTTATGCTAACGTTAATGACTTAAAGAGATTGAAATCTTTGTCAATGATCACATACCACCGTATGAAAGTCAAACAGGAAAGCCTCAGACACACACACACACACACACAGACACACAGACAGACAGACACACACACACACACACACACACACACACATATTATGGAGCTTTGATGGGGCTCCCCCTGGTGGTCACTGTTGTGCGCTGCAACAGTCGCGGGGTGGGTAATGTCAGGGAGCCAATCATGGGCCCATACATTTGCATACGGTGGCGCAAAGGATTCTAGGACAATGAAGCAAACACGTACGTTTCCAATGTCTACACATGAGATGAAAGAGACAGTATGACATGTTTCGTTCCTAGGATTCCTCGTGTGAATGTGTGGGTCAAGAGAACCAGAACCCAAGTGCGCTTCTCTGGTGCAAATAGTTGCAAAGGAGTATGGGAAACGACACCCCACCCTTATTCCAATGACAAGCGGTATTACGTCACATAAATAGAAGCCCGTGTCGCTGTCCACTACTGGGGAGAGTAGTAGTGGAGGAGCTTGCTCTCTATACCATATAAGGCCAGCCAGCCCGGAAGGGGACCGGCCCATGCACTGCAAAAGGCTGGGCTGTTAGTGATCCTTCTGTTTTTGGAAAAATACATCACAGCTAACAACACTAGCAAACTCAATCACAACACACCCTATTCTCATGAGGGACGCTCTTGTGGCCGACATGCAGCTTTATTCTTATGCACCATTCATACTTCATGCCTCAATACATGGATTAGGGAGCACACACTTCACTCATACTCTTTCACACTGTCTCCAACATGCTCATGGCAAATAACAAACACACCTCAAACTACCTTCTGGCCCGAGCCTTGGCTTCACCTTATCTTTCTTAAGTACACTTCTAGTAAGCCTTGACACACACCACTTTATACCTTCACTGACACAATACATATACACAGGGGACAGCAGCAGCACTATCAGAGCTATGTTACACAGCAGCATGGACACGGCTGGAGAGAGGTAGAGATTGTAGCTCATCTTATGACAAAAGGACACGTGTCTGTGTTAAGGTACAACCACTTCACCAGAAGTAAACCCTTCAGGTTCCCTGGACTAGGATAACCCAGCGCCGTCAGTGCAGGATGGTGGATCCTCCGCAGGAGACGAGCTCGGGAACAAAAAAGTCACCAACACAATGCCAGATCGTTTGTCTTCAGTTTATTTTTGCAACACCACACAGTTTTATACATGTCAGAAGTCAGAGTTGCGGGGCAGGACATATCATATACAGATCTAGTTGCTAGGCAGACATGGAATGTGTCCAATATCATAACCCCTAACACACTCGACAGTTTCGGTTGACATATCTGCACGGTTTGCCTAGCGCTAGATGACGTGGGACGCTATCTTATTGCTGGTTTGTCTGAAGAGCAGCATGTATATTGTTTATGTTGTCAGCTCTGAGCTGTTCCTCAAAACATAATATAAATATAGGGAGTTTGTGGTTTGACATTTCCAAGATAGAGACGAGGGGACGGCCGTGGGTTCAAGTGTCTAGACTTTCACAGAAACACAGTTATGCGCGAGTATGTTATTTTTTCAATACTGACAAGTTTCAGCCCCCCGGCCACGGCAACATTTCCAGTGAGATATGTCAATGTCAAATCTGCAGCGTCTGGTCTAAACTAATCCTACAATAAGAATACAATACAATGAGTTACATGGTTACAGTAGGTTAAATAATCACTATGCCTACATAATATAGGTCATATAAAAATCCTTGTACTCTGTTCTCCCAACATGCAGAGTATTATACACTGGGTATATACAATACACAGGGGGCAATTTTACCCCAACAGTCTGTGTGTCTGTGTGCATCTCTCTGAGTATCTCTGCATCTCTCTCTCACCTCTGTTGGCGCAGGGCTCGGGGGTCAGAGCCAGGCTGCAGTACAGGGAGTTGAGCGCAGGCTGCAGGGCCTCAGAGTGGGACGGCTTCAGCCTGACAGCCAGGTTAGCCACTGCACACAGAGCAGCACGCAGCTGTAAGACACCACTCTCCACAACACAACAACGACAGTACTAACAGCAGTCCGAGGTGCTGAGTGCCGTGGCGCCGTGAGCCGCTCACCGTGGTACAGCAGTCTGAAGTCAGTGTCGTCCGTCTCTCTCTCCGCAGAGCCGCACAGCAGCTGCTGCACCAGGGGCAGGTCACTGAGCGCTGAGAGAGAGAGAGAGAGGACTCGCTGACACACTTGGAAATTGGAAATAACATGGCACAACTGTACAATGGCCATACACTTTAAAACTAATAGCAGCCGAATACAGAAGGTTTTATTGGCCCTTCCAGTCTGTGCCAGTGCAGGACTCTAATTTAACAACAATTGAGTTGATTGTCTTACTTTATTCTATTATACTTAGAGTTACTTATTCCTGGTAGGGAAGCTCACATTAATAATGAAGGCTGAGTTGAAACAAATCTCTAAGTGCCAAAGGTTGTTGTAACAATCTCCTGGTACTTAGGGAGTATTGCCAGAGTTATAGAAAATAAGGCCACATGAAGCAGATAAGGTGATATCCCATAGTATATTGCCCCCCCAAGTACCTTACCACAAATGTATTTATATACATATGTACAAGCTACAGACCTTTAGATACATGAAGCATACACTAAGCACTGTAGAGAATATACAAAGAACATAAAATATATTTAAAAAACATAACAAGAGAGGTAAACGGTGGCTTAGGACAAAGTCTCTTCAAAAACAAAAACAGAGATTCACAAAGTGAATAAAATCCTTCAGTATTGGACTGGTCTCACCCCTGCACCAGGAACAGTCTCTTGTAAATGGTCCTCTGGAATCCGGATGGAAATCCGAACAAGAATAGTCCAATAGATGGAAGAGAAAAATCCTTCCAACAAAAAAACATAAATCAAAGTCCTTGCAAAAAAATGAAAGAGCACCAAACAGGACAAATCCAAGAATAAAAAACAAAGTTCAAGTTAAAGAATCACAGGCAGAAATAAAGACCTATGCATCAAAGAAGGAGTCTATTGTCAAAGTAGGGATATAGTGTAGTCAAAAACAGGCCATAACAAAAACCCACTTCACTCTCGCTCCGCGTCTCTCGAAAAACACAAAAAGGAGCCTGCCTAAAACAGTGTGCTACCTAGAGATCCTGAAGTCACCCCCGCAACTCAAAAGCACCTGTGTTGCTCCCAGAAAAAAAGAGGAAAAACTGGAAAAACCAGTATACCAGTCAAGCAACTTAAGCTCAAGAAGGGAGGCAGCTTGACCAAGCCAGTTTAAGCTGACAAGTTACTGTGACTGCCTATATTGTTTTTCATTTGTTTGTTTTTTATGACATTGGAGTTACAAGGTTCTGCACTGAACACAAATCTACTAAGAAGTGTCTCCTTAAAACTCAACCATAAAAATAAAATAATAATAAAATAAAAAACTTCAGAAGGAATTATTTTCAACTGAGAGTTTGCTTGTACACTGTTACTTAACAAAAATATATTACACTGCACACAAATTATTTCTGACCAATCCAACATGGCCAAACGATATAAACAATGCACTTTTCTTGAACAAACCTGAACACAACTTTATACAGCAGGTCACACATCCTATGCATCATTATTTTCAGAGAAGATGCGTTTTGGAGGAATAGAAAATAAAACCTAAACAATAACAAAAGGCTTCCAGCAAATGTGTTGCTTGGCCCCATAATAAGTATTTGAACTGTTTCAAAGTGAAAGCTTCAGACCATTTTGTTGCGGTTTGCAAGTTAACAAGTTCTGCTGTCCAAACATGACACTATCCGTAAGTTAGCCACTGAAAGTGACTTAATCATACCCTGAAGAACATCCTTCGAAATTAAGCTTTTTCTATGATAGCCTGCAGTGGTTTTCAACCCTGATCCCGAAGGGCCTCCTCTGACTCCAGCAAGTCTGCAACAGCAGCCACACATTCCTCAGCCCAGTTAAAATGAGGCTCATTTTCACAAGTTAAACATGCATGTCTGTAGATTCTTGTATAGCAGGACTTTACACGCTTGTCCTGCTGCGTGGGGACATTTCTACACTTGTCAGGTTGACTGCAAAAGTATTGTATTTCATACTAATACAGTCATTCACATACCTTTTCTCTCCGGGGCCAATTCATCTCTCCATAGCTAAAAGTGATTTCTTCATCAGGGAAAATGAGGCACAAATGTGGCTTCGGATCCACAAGAATTGGTTTCATTTTGCAGGTTGGATTTTTGTGCTCATCAGGAACTAGTCTACCCACAGAGCTGCCTTCCTTTGCAGCGTCAATGCTTTGTGCTAAAGAGAAGGACACATTGATCTTAGCCTGAAGTAAGACATTATCGATCAAGTTTAGCCATGAAGTGCACATACCAACTGATCAGTGTGTCTGCCTTGAGCAAGCAGTGCTCGCATTGCTCTAAACCAGTGGGTTATTCTCCATTTGAAATGAACTCAGTTTCCTCCGGGACGAGCTGAGTGAAAAACAGCCCAGAGAAGTGCTCTGGGAAAGAGAGACTGCAGGACTGATCGCCAGTGCTTTGATGAAGCGCAATGAGCAGCAGCTTGTGATCAAACTAAAGACGGCACGGCTGTCATCGCAATAAAAAGGTAGTGCTATTTTCTCACTGCACACTACCGCCGGCATTTCGTACTGCATACAATCACCGCATAATGTGCGATGTGTGACGAAAATGAGAAACAGAGTTGGATAAAACTTCATAGTTTTTCATATGAGCATCACAGCCAACATTTTCAGGGCAGAAACACAGCATTTACATTGGAAATTGAACACTGTTTGAATTTATTTTGTTTTTAAACGAGCTCATATACATAAACACGACTATACAAGCAAAATGCAGCCTACAAAACACGACTAAAATAAACTGTACGCAACAAAGTGTGTAAACGGGTGTATACATCGGTATGCACATATATTAGCAGACTTATGCAATCTTTCACAATTACGAGTTGTATTACAAAGCCGTACAAAACACAGCTCTGGTGGGTTTAGTGTTGATCAATAGCGGCGCATCTGATGTGTGATCAGTTTGGGGCTTCGAAATAACGTCATAATGAGCTAATAATGTTTACAACAGACCAATATTGCAAACAGAGTTCGCCATTATTACTTTTTATGCTAACGTTAATGACTTAAAGAGATTGAAATCTTTGTCAATGATCACATACCACCGTATGAAAGTCAAACAGGAAAGCCTCAGACAGACACAGACACACAGACACACACACACACACACACACACACACACACACACACCCTATTCTCATGAGGGACGCTCTTGTGGCCGACACACAGCTTTATTTATATGCACCATTCATACTTCATGCCTCAATACATGGATTAGGGAGCACACACTTCACTCATACTCTTTCACACTGTCTCCAACATGCTCATGGCAAATAACAAACACACCTCAAACTACCTTCTGGCCCGAGCCTTGGCTTCACCTTATCTTTCTTAAGTACACTTCTAGTAAGCCTTGACACACACCACTTTATACCTTCACTGACACAATACATATACACAGGGGACAGCAGCAGCACTATCAGAGCTATGTTACACAGCAGCATGGACACGGCTGGAGAGAGGTAGAGATTGTAGCTCATCTTATGACAAAAGGACACGTGTCTGTGTTAAGGTACAACCACTTCACCAGAAGTAAACCCTTCAGGTTCCCTGGACTAGGATAACCCAGCGCCGTCAGTGCAGGATGGTGGATCCTCCGCAGGAGACGAGCTCGGGAACAAAAAAGTCACCAACACAATGCCATATCGTTTGTCTTCAGTTTATTTTTGCAACACCACACAGTTTTATACATGTCAGAAGTCAGAGTTCTGGGGCAGGACATATCATATACAGATCTAGTTGCTAGACAGACATGGAATGTGTCCAATATCATAACCCCTAACACACTCGACAGTTTCGGTTGACATATCTGCACGGTTTGCCTAGCGCTAGATGACGTGGGACGCTATCTTATTGCTGGTTTGTCTGAAGAGCAGCATGTATATTGTTTATGTTGTCAGCTCTGAGCTGTTTCTCAAAACATAATATAAATATAGGGAGTTTGTGGTTTGACATTTCCAAGATAGAGACGAGGGGACGGCCGTGGGTTCAAGTGTCTAGACTTTCACAGAAACACAGTTATGCGCGAGTATGTTATTTTTTCAATACTGACAAGTTTCAGCCCCCCGGCCACGGCAACATTTCCAGTGAGATATGTCAATGTCAAATCTGCAGCGTCTGGTCTAAACTAATCCTACAATAAGAATACAATACAATGAGTTACATGGTTACAGTAGGTTAAATAATCACTATGCCTACATAATATAGGTCATATAAAAATCCTTGTACTCTGTTCTCCCAACATGCAGAGTATTATACACTGGGTATATACAATACACAGGGGGCAATTTTACCCCAACAGTCTGTGTGTCTGTGTGCATCTCTCCGAGTATCTCTGCATCTCTCTCTCACCTCTGTTGGCGCAGGGCTCGGGGGTCAGAGCCAGGCTGCAGTACAGGGAGTTGAGCGCAGGCTGCAGGGCCTCAGAGTGGGACGGCTTCAGCCTGACAGCCAGGTTAGCCACTGCACACAGAGCAGCACGCAGCTGTGAGACACCACTCTCCACAACACAACAACGACAGTACTAACAGCAGTCCGAGGTGCTGAGTGCCGTGGCGCCGTGAGCCGCTCACCGTGGTACAGCAGTCTGAAGTCAGTGTCGTCCGTCTCTCTCTCCGCAGAGCCGCACAGCAGCTGCTGCACCAGGGGCAGGTAACTGAGCGCTGAGAGAGAGAGAGAGAGGACTCGCTGACACACTTGGAAATTGGAAATAACATGGCACAACTGTACAATGGCCATAAACTTTAAAACTAATAGCAGCCGAATACAGAAGGTTTTATTGGCCCTTCCAGTCTGTGCCAGTGCAGGACTCTAATTTAACAACAATTGAGTTGATTGTCTTACTTTATTCTATTATACTTAGAGTTACTTATTCCTGGTAGGGAAGCTCACATTAATAATGAAGGCTGAGTTGAAACAAATCTCTAAGTGCCAAAGGTTGTTGTAACAATCTCCTGGTACTTAGGGAGTATTGCCAGAGTTATAGAAAATAAGGCCACATGAAGCAGATAAGGTGATATCCCATAGTATATTGCCCCCCCAAGTACCTTACCACAAATGTATTTATATACATATGTACAAGCTACAGACCTTTAGATACATTAAGCATACACTAAGCACTGTAGAGAATATACAAAGAACATAAAATATATTTAAAAAACATAACAAGAGAGGTAAACGGTGGCTTAGGACAAAGTCTCTTCAAAAACAAAAACAGAGATTCACAAAGTGAATAAAATCCTTCAGTATTGGACTGGTCTCACCCCTGCACCAGGAACAGTCTCTTGTAAATGGTCCTCTGGAATCCGGATGGAAATCCGAACAAGAATAGTCCAATAGATGGAAGAGAAAAATCCTTCCAACAAAAAACCATAAAACAAAGTCCTTGCAAAAAAATGAAAGAGCACCAAACAGGACAAATCCAAGAATAAAAAACAAAGTTCAAGTTAAAGAATCACAGGCAGAAATAAAGACCTATGCATCAAAGAAGGAGTCTATTGTCAAAGTAGGGATATAGTGTAGTCAAAAACAGGCCATAACAAAAACCCACTTCACTCTCGCTCTGCGTCTCTCGAAAACCACAAAAAGGAGCCTGCCTAAAACAGTGTGCTACCTAGAGATCCTGAAGTCACCCCCGCAAGTCAAAAGCACCTGTGTTGCTCCCAGAAAAAAAAGAGGAAAAACTGGAAAAACCAGTATACCAGTCAAGCAACTTAAGCTCAAGAAGGGAGGCAGCTTGACCAAGCCAGTTTAAGCTGACAAGTTACTGTGACTGCCTATATTGTTTTTCATTTGTTTGTTTTTTACGACATTGGAGTTACAAGGTTCTGCACTGAACACAAATCTACTAAGAAGTGTCTCCTTAAAACTCAACCATAAAAATAAAATAATAATAAAATAAAAAACTTCAGAAGGAATTATTTTCAACTGAGAGTTTGCTTGTACACTGTTACTTAACAAAAATATATTACACTGCACACAAATTATTTCTGACCAATCCAACATGGCCAAACGATATAAACAATGCACTTTTCTTGAACAAACCTGAACACAACTTTATACAGCAGGTCACACATCCTATGCATCATTATTTTCAGAGAAGATGCGTTTTGGAGGAATAGAAAATAAAACCTAAACAATAACAAAAGGCTTCCAGCAAATGTGTTGCTTGGCCCCATAATAAGTATTTGAACTGTTTCAAAGTGAAAGCTTCAGACCATTTTGTTGCGGTTTGCAAGTTAACAAGTTCTGCTGTCCAAACATGACACTATCCGTAAGTTAGCCACTCAAAGTGACTTAATCATACCCTGCAGAACATCCTTCGAAATTAAGCTTTTTCTATGATAGCCTGCAGTGGTTTTCAACCCTGATCCCGAAGGGCCTCCTCTGACTCCAGCAAGTCTGCAACAGCAGCCACACATTCCTCAGCCCAGTTAAAATGAGGCTCATTTTCACAAGTTAAACATGCATGTCTGTAGATTCTTGTATAGCAGGACTTTACACGCTTGTCCTGCTGCGTGGGGACATTTCTACACTTGTCAGGTTGACTGCAAAAGTATTGTATTTCATACTAATACAGTCATTCACATACCTTTTCTCTCCGGGGCCAATTCATCTCTCCATAGCTAAAAGTGATTTCTTCATCAGGGAAAATGAGGCACAAATGTGGCTTCGGATCCACAAGAATTGGTTTCATTTTGCAGGTTGGATTTTTGTGCTCATCAGGAACTAGTCTACCCACAGAGCTGCCTTCCTTTGCAGCGTCAATGCTTTGTGCTAAAGAGAAGGACACATTGATCTTAGCCTGAAGTAAGACATTATCGATCAAGTTTAGCCATGAAGTGCACATACCAACTGATCAGTGTGTCTGCCTTGAGCAAGCAGTGCTCGCATTGCTCTAAACCAGTGGGTTATTCTCCATTTGAAATGAACTCAGTTTCCTCCGGGACGAGCTGAGTGAAAAACAGCCCAGAGAAGTGCTCTGGGAAAGAGAGACTGCAGGACTGATCGCCAGTGCTTTGATGAAGCGCAATGAGCAGCAGCTTGTGATCAAACTAAAGACGGCACGGCTGTCATCGCAATAAAAAGGTAGTGCTATTTTCTCACTGCACACTACCGCCGGCATTTCGTACTGCATACAATCACCGCATAATGTGCGATGTGTGACGAAAATGAGAAACAGAGTTGGATAAAACTTCATAGTTTTTCATATGAGCATCACAGCCAACATTTTCAGGGCAGAAACACAGCATTTACATTGGAAATTGAACACTGTTTGAATTTCTTTTGTTTTTAAACGAGCTCATATACATAAACACGACTATACAAGCAAAATGCAGCCTACAAAACACGACTAAAATAAACTGTACGCAACAAAGTGTTTAAACGGGTGTATACATCGGTATGCACATATATTAGCAGACTTATGCAATCTTTCACAATTACGAGTTGTATTACAAAGCCGTACAAAACACAGCTCTGGTGGGTTTAGTGTTGATCAATAGCGGCGCATCTGATGTGTGATCAGTTTGGGGCTTCGAAATAACGTCATAATGAGCTAATAATGTTTACAACAGACCAATATTGCAAACAGAGTTCGCCATTATTACTTTTTATGCTAACGTTAATGACTTAAAGAGATTGAAATCTTTGTCAATGATCACATACCACCGTATGAAAGTCAAACAGGAAAGCCTCAGACAGACACAGACACACACACACACACACACACACACACACACACACACACACACACACACACACACACATATTATGGAGCTTTGATGGGGCTCCCCCTGGTGGTTACTGTTGTGCGCTGCAACAGTCGCGGGGTGGGTAATGTCAGGGAGCCAATCATGGGCCCATAAATTTGCATACAGTGGCGCAAAGGATTCTAGGACAATGAAGCAAACACGTACGTTTCCAATGTCTACACATGAGATGAAAGAGACGGTATGACATGTTTCGTTCCTAGGATTCCTCGTGTGAATGTGAGGGGCAAGAGACCCAGAACCCAAGTGCACTTCTCTGGTGCAAATAGTTGCAGAGGAGTATGGGAAACGACACCCCACCCTTATTCCAATGACAAGCGGTATTACGTCACATAAATAGAAGCCCGTGTCGCTGTCCACTACTGGGGAGAGTAGTAGTGGAGGAGCTTGCTCTCTATACCATATAAGGCCAGCCAGCCCGGAAGGGGACCGGCCCATGCACTGCAAAAGGCTGGGCTGTTAGTGACCCTTCTGTTTTTGGAAAAATACATCACAGCTAACAACACTAGCAAACTCAATCACAACACACCCTATTCTCATGAGGGACGCTCTTGTGGCCGACACACAGCTTTATTTATATGCACCATTCATACTTCATGCCTCAATACATGGATTAGGGAGCACACACTTCACTCATACTCTTTCACACTGTCTCCAACATGCTCATGGCAAATAACAAACACACCTCAAACTACCTTCTGGCCCGAGCCTTGGCTTCACCTTATCTTTCTTAAGTACACTTCTAGTAAGCCTTGACACACACCACTTTATACCTTCACTGACACAATACATATACACAGGGGACAGCAGCAGCACTATCAGAGCTATGTTACACAGCAGCATGGACACGGCTGGAGAGAGGTAGAGATTGTAGCTCATCTTATGACAAAACGACACGTGTCTGTGTTAAGGTACAACCACTTCACCAGAAGTAAACCCTTCAGGTTCCCTGGACTAGGATAACCCAGCGCCGTCAGTGCAGGATGGTGGATCCTCCGCAGGAGACGAGCTCGGGAACAAAAAAGTCACCAACACAATGCCAGATCGTTTGTCTTCAGTTTATTTTTGCAACACCACACAGTTTTATACATGTCAGAAGTCAGAGTTGCGGGGCAGGACATATCATATACAGATCTAGTTGCTAGGCAGACATGGAATGTGTCCAATATCATAACCCCTAACACACTCGACAGTTTCGGTTGACATATCTGCAAGGTTTGCCTAGCGCTAGATGACGTGGGACGCTATCTTATTGCTGGTTTGTCTGAAGAGCAGCATGTATATTGTTTATGTTGTCAGCTCTGAGCTGTTCCTCAAAACATAATATAAATATAGGGAGTTTGTGGTTTGACATTTCCAAGATAGAGACGAGGGGACGGCCGTGGGTTCAAGTCTCTAGACTTTCACAGAAACACAGTTATGCGCGAGTATGTTATTTTTTCAATACTGACAAGTTTCAGCCCCCCGGCCACGGCAACATTTCCAGTGAGATATGTCAATGTCAAATCTGCAGCGTCTGGTCTAAACTAATCCTACAATAAGAATACAATACAATGAGTTACATGGTTACAGTAGGTTAAATAATCACTATGCCTACATAATATAGGTCATATAAAAATCCTTGTACTCTGTTCTCCCAACATGCAGAGTATTATACACTGGGTATATACAATACACAGGGGGCAATTTTACCCCAACAGTCTGTGTGTCTGTGTGCATCTCTCTGAGTATCTCTGCATCTCTCTCTCACCTCTGTTGGCGCAGGGCTCGGGGGACAGAGCCAGGCTGCAGTACAGGGAGTTGAGCGCAGGCCGCAAGGCCTCAGAGTGGGACGGCTTCAGCCTGACAGCCAGGTTAGCCACTGCACACAGAGCAGCACGCAGCTGTGAGACACCACTCTCCACAACACAACAACGACAGTACTAACAGCAGTCCGAGGTGCTGAGTGCCGTGGCGCCGTGAGCCGCTCACCGTGGTACAGCAGTCTGAAGTCAGTGTCGTCCGTCTCTCTCTCCGCAGAGCTGCTGCTCTGGACCACACACAGCAGCTGCTGCAACAGGGGCAGGGCACTGAGCGCTGAGAGAGAGAGAGAGAGGACTCGCTGACACACTTGGAAATTGGAAATAACATGGCACAACTGTACAATGGCCATAAACTTTAAAACTAATAGCAGCCGAATACAGAAGGTTTTATTGGCCCTTCCAGTCTGTGCCAGTGCAGGACTCTAATTTAACAACAATTGAGTTGATTGTCTTACTTTATTCTATTATACTTAGAGTTACTTATTCCTGGTAGGGAAGCTCACATTAATAATGAAGGCTGAGTTGAAACAAATCTCTAAGTGCCAAAGGTTGTTGTAACAATCTCCTGGTACTTAGGGAGTATTGCCAGAGTTATAGAAAATAAGGCCACATGAAGCAGATAAGGTGATATCCCATAGTAT
The DNA here is from genome assembly GCF_036373705.1 of Amia ocellicauda. Classification (NCBI taxonomy): domain Eukaryota; kingdom Metazoa; phylum Chordata; class Actinopteri; order Amiiformes; family Amiidae; genus Amia; species Amia ocellicauda. The sequence goes on from NW_027103005.1 coordinate 137,328, forward strand.
ATTGCCCCCCCAAGTACCTTACCACAAATGTATTTATATACATATGTACAAGCTACAGACCTTTAGGTACATTAAGCATACACTAAGCACTGTAGAGAATATACAAAGAACATAAAATATATTTAAAAAACATAACAAGAGAGGTAAACGGTGGCTTAGGACAAAGTCTCTTCAAAAACAAAAACAGAGATTCACAAAGTGAATAAAATCCTTCAGTATTGGACTGGTCTCACCCCTGCACCAGGAACAGTCTCTTGTAAATGGTCCTCTGGAATCCGGATGGAAATCCGAACAAGAATAGTCCAATAGATGGAAGAGAAAAATCCTTCCAACAAAAAAACATAAAACAAAGTCCTTGCAAAAAAATGAAAGAGCACCAAACAGGACAAATCCAAGAATAAAAAACAAAGTTCAAGTTAAAGAATCACAGGCAGAAATAAAGACCTATGCATCAAAGAAGGAGTCTATTGTCAAAGTAGGGATATAGTGTAGTCAAAAACAGGCCATAACAAAAACCCACTTCACTCTCGCTCCGCGTCTCTCGAAAAACACAAAAAGGAGCCTGCCTAAAACAGTGTGCTACCTAGAGATCCTGAAGTCACCCCCGCAACTCAAAAGCACCTGTGTTGCTCCCAGAAAAAAAGAGGAAAAACTGGAAAAACCAGTATACCAGTCAAGCAACTTAAGCTCAAGAAGGGAGGCAGCTTGAACAAGCCAGTTTAAGCTGACAAGTTACTGTGACTGCCTATATTGTTTTTCATTTGTTTGTTTTTTACGAAATTGGAGTTACAAGGTTCTGCACTGAACACAAATCTACTAAGAAGTGTCTCCTTAAAACTCAACCATAAAAATAAATAATAATAAAATAAAAAACTTCAGAAGGAATTATTTTCAACTGAGAGTTTGCTTGTACACTGTTACTTAACAAAAATATATTACACTGCACACAAATTATTTCTGACCAATCCAACATGGCCAAACGATATAAACAATGCACTTTTCTTGAACAAACCTGAACACAACTTTATACAGCAGGTCACACATCCTATGCATCATTATTTTCAGAGAAGATGCGTTTTGGAGGAATAGAAAATAAAACCTAAACAATAACAAAAGGCTTCCAGCAAATGTGTTGCTTGGCCCCATAATAAGTATTTGAACTGTTTCAAAGTGAAAGCTTCAGACCATTTTGTTGCGGTTTGCAAGTTAACAAGTTCTGCTGTCCAAACATGACACTATCCGTAAGTTAGCCACTGAAAGTGACTTAATCATATCCTTCGAAATTAAGCTTTTTCTATGATAGCCTGCAGTGGTTTTCAACCCTGATCCCGAAGGGCCTCCTCTGACTCCAGCAAGTCTGCAACAGCAGCCATACATTCCTCAGCCCAGTTAAAATGAGGCTCATTTTCACAAGTTAAACATGCATGTCTGTAGATTCTTGTATAGCAGGACTTTACACGCTTGTCCTGCTGCGTGGGGACATTTCTACACTTGTCAGGTTGACTGCAAAAGTATTGTATTTCATACTAATACAGTCATTCACATACCTTTTCTCTCCGGGGCCAATTCATCTCTCCGTAGCTAAAAGTGATTTCTTCAACAGGGAAATTGTCTCTTATCGCAAAGAGGCACAAATGTGGCTTCGGATCCACAAGAATTGGTTTCATTTTGCAGGTTGGATTTTTGTGCTCATCAGGAACTAGTCTACCCACAGAGCTGCCTTCCTTTGCAGCGTCAATGCTTTGTGCTAAAGAGAAGGACATATTCATCTTAGCCTGCATAGAGTCTACTTACTAACCTATTACCTAATTGTAACAGCCTTCTAGTCCAATATACATCAGTCAGTCACCAGCTCTTAAGTCACAGAACTAGGGCATTTAGAGTCTACTGCCCAACTGGAACAACCCTCTAGTCCATCACGTTTTGGATACAAGTAGCGAGCAGTTCTTGGGGTACAGAACAAAGGCAAAAAGAGACTACTCACCAAATGTATCCCGGACGAGCCCCCAAATTGTTAAGGTACAACCACTTCACCAGAAGTAAACCCTTCAGGTTCGCTGGGCTAGGAAAACCCCTGGACTAGGATAACCCAGCGCCGTCAGTGCAGGATGGTGGATCCTCTGCAAGAGACGAGCTCGGGAACAAAAAAGTCACCAACACAATGCCATATCGTTTGTCTTCAGTTTATTTTTGCAACACCACACAGTTTTATACATGTCAGAAGTCAGAGTTGCGGGGCAGGACATATCATATACAGATCAAGTTGCTAGGCAGACATGGAATGTGTCCAATATCATAACCCCTAACACACTCTACAGTTTCGGTTGACATATCTGCACGGTTTGCCTAGCGCTAGATGACGTGGGACGCTATCTTATTGCTGGTTTGTCTGAAGAGCAGCATGTATATTGTTTATGTTGTCAGCTCTGAGCTGTTCCTCAAAACATAATATAAATATAGGGAGTTTGTGGTTTGACATTTCCAAGATAGAGACGAGGGGACGGCCGTGGGTTCAAGTGTCTAGACTTTCACAGAAACACAGTTATGCGCGAGTATGTTATTTTTTCAATACTGACAAGTTTCAGCCCCCCGGCCACGGCAACATTTCCAGTGAGATATGTCAATGTCAAATCTGCAGCGTCTGGTCTAAACTAATCCTACAATAAGAATACAATACAATGAGTTACATGGTTACAGTAGGTTAAATAATCACTATGCCTACATAATATAGGTCATATAAAAATCCTTGTACTCTGTTCTCCCAACATGCAGAGTATTATACACTGGGTATATACAATACACAGGGGGCAATTTTACCCCAACAGTCTGTGTGTCTGTGTGCATCTCTCTGAGTATCTCTGCATCTCTCTCTCACCTCTGTTGGCGCAGGGCTCGGGGGACAGAGCCAGGCTGCAGTACAGTGAGTTGAGCGCAGGCTGCAGGGCCTCAGAGTGGGACAGCTTCAGCCTGACAGCCAGGTTAGCCACTGCACACAGAGCAGCACGCAGCTGTGATACACCACTCTCCACAACACAACAACGACAGTACTAATAGCAGTCCGAGGTGCTGAGTGCCGAGGCGCCGTGAGCCGCTCACCGTGGTACAGCAGTCTGAAGTCAGTGTCGTCCGTCTCTCTCTCCGCAGAGCCGCACAGCAGCTGCTGCACCAGGGGCAGGGCACTGAGCGCTGAGAGAGAGAGAGAGGACTCGCTGACACACTTGGAAATTGGAAATAACATGGCACAACTGTACAATGGCCATAAACTTTAAAACTAATAGCAGCCGAATACAGAAGGTTTTATTGGCCCTTCCAGTCTGTGCCAGTGCAGGACTCTAATTTAACAACAATTGAGTTGATTGTCTTACTTTATTCTATTATACTTAGAGTTACTTATTCCTGGTAGGGAAGCTCACATTAATAATGAAGGCTGAGTTGAAACAAATCTCTAAGTGCCAAAGGTTGTTGTAACAATCTCCTGGTACTTAGGGAGTATTGCCAGAGTTATAGAAAATAAGGCCACATGAAGCAGATAAGGTGATATCCCATAGTATATTGCCCCCCCAAGTACCTTACCACAAATGTATTTATATACATATGTACAAGCTACAGACCTTTAGATACATGAAGCATACACTAAGCACTGTAGAGAATATACAAAGAACATAAAATATATTTAAAAAACATAACAAGAGAGGTAAACGGTGGCTTAGGACAAAGTCTCTTCAAAAACAAAAACAGAGATTCACAAAGTGAATAAAATCCTTCAGTATTGGACTGGTCTCACCCCTGCACCAGGAACAGTCTCTTGTAAATGGTCCTCTGGAATCCGGATGGAAATCCGAACAAGAATAGTCCAATAGATGGAAGAGAAAAATCCTTCCAACAAAAAACCATAAAACAAAGTCCTTGCAAAAAAATGAAAGAGCACCAAACAGGACAAATCCAAGAATAAAAAACAAAGTTCAAGTTAAAGAATCACAGGCAGAAATAAAGACCTATGCATCAAAGAAGGAGTCTATTGTCAAAGTAGGGATATAGTGTAGTCAAAAACAGGCCATAACAAAAACCCACTTCACTCTCGCTCCGCGTCTCTCGAAAAACACAAAAAGGAGCCTGCCTAAAACAGTATGCTACCTAGAGATCCTGAAGTCACCCCCGCAACTCAAAAGCACCTGTGTTGCTCCCAGAAAAAAAAGAGGAAAAACTGGAAAAACCAGTATACCAGTCAAGCAACTTAAGCTCAAGAAGGGAGGCAGCTTGACCAAGCCAGTTTAAGCTGACAAGTTACTGTGACTGCCTATATTGTTTTTCATTTGTTTGTTTTTTATGACATTGGAGTTACAAGGTTCTGCACTGAACACAAATCTACTAAGAAGTGTCTCCTTAAAACTCAACCATAAAAATAAAATAATAATAAAATAAAAAACTTCAGAAGGAATTATTTTCAACTGAGAGTTTGCTTGTACACTGTTACTTAACAAAAATATATTACACTGCACACAAATTATTTCTGACCAATCCAACATGGCCAAACGATATAAACAATGCACTTTTCTTGAACAAACCTGAACACAACTTTATACAGCAGGTCACACATCCTATGCATCATTATTTTCAGAGAAGATGCGTTTTGGAGGAATAGAAAATAAAATCTAAACAATAACAAAAGGCTTCCAGCAAATGTGTTGCTTGGCCCCATAATAAGTATTTGAACTGTTTCAAAGTGAAAGCTTCAGACCATTTTGTTGCGGTTTGCAAGTTAACAAGTTCTGCTGTCCAAACATGACACTATCCGTAAGTTAGCCACTCAAAGTGACTTAATCATACCCTGCAGAACATCCTTCGAAATTAAGCTTTTTCTATGATAGCCTGCAGTGGTTCTCAACCCTGATCCCGAAGGGCCTCCTCTGACTCCAGCAAGTCTGCAACAGCAGCCACACATTCCTCAGCCCAGTTAAAATGAGGCTCATTTTCACAAGTTAAACATGCATGTCTGTAGATTCTTGTATAGCAGGACTTTACACGCTTGTCCTGCTACGTGGGGACATTTCTACACTTGTCAGGTTGACTGCAAAAGTATTGTATTTCATACTAATACAGTCATTCACATACCTTTTCTCTCCGGGGCCAATTCATCTCTCCATAGCTAAAAGTGATTTCTTCATCAGGGAAAATGTCTCTTATCGCAAAGAGGCACAAATGTGGCTTGGGATCCACAAGAATTGGTTTCACTTTGCAGGTTGGATTTTTGTGCTCATCAGGAACTAGTCTACCCACAGAGCTGCCTTCCTTTGCAGCGTCAATGCTTTGTGCTAAAGAGAAGGACATATTCATCTTAGCCTGCATAGAGTCTACTTACTAACCTATTACCTAATTGTAACAGCCTTCTAGTCCAATATACATCAGTCAGTCAGCAGCTCTTAAGTCACAGAACTAGGGCATTTAGAGTCTACTGCCTAACTGGAACAGCCCTCTAGTCCATCACGTTTTGGATACAAGTAGCGAGCAGTTCTTAGGGTACAGAACAAAGGCAAAAAGAGACTACTCACCAAATGTATCCCGGACAAGCCCCCAAATTGTTAAGGTACAACCACTTCACCAGAAGTAAACCCTTCAGGTTCGCTGGGCTAGGAAAACCCCTGGACTAGGATAACCCAGCGCCGTCAGTGCAGGATGGTGGATCCTCTGCAAGAGACGAGCTCGGGAACAAAAAAGTCACCAACACAATGCCAGATCGTTTGTCTTCAGTTTATTTTTGCAACACCACACAGTTTTATACATGTCAGAAGTCAGAGTTGCGGGGCAGGACATATCATATACAGATCTAGTTGCTAGGCAGACATGGAATGTGTCCAATATCATAACCCCTAACACACTCGACAGTTTCGGTTGACATATCTGCACGGTTTGCCTAGCGCTAGATGACGTGGGACGCTATCTTATTGCTGGTTTGTCTGAAGAGCAGCATGTATATTGTTTATGTTGTCAGCTCTGAGCTGTTCCTCAAAACATAATATAAATATAGGGAGTTTGTGGTTTGACATTTCCAAGATAGAGACGAGGGGACGGCCGTGGGTTCAAGTCTCTAGACTTTCACAGAAACACAGTTATGCGCGAGTATGTTATTTTTGCAATAATGACAAGTTTCAGCCCCCCGGCCACGGCAACATTTCCAGTGAGATATGTCAATGTCAAATCTGCAGCGTCTGGTCTAAACTAATCCTACAATAAGAATACAATACAATGAGTTACATGGTTACAGTAGGTTAAATAATCACTATGCCTACATAATATAGGTCATATAAAAATCCTTGTACTCTGTTCTCCCAACATGCAGAGTATTATACACTGGGTATATACAATACACAGGGGGCAATTTTACCCCAACAGTCTGTGTGTCTGTGTGCATCTCTCTGAGTATCTCTGCATCTCTCTCTCACCTCTGTTGGCGCAGGGCTCGGGAGACAGAGCCAGGCTGCAGTACAGGGAGTTGAGCGCAGGCTGCAGGGCCTCAGAGTGGGACGGCTTCAGCCTGACAGCCAGGTTAGCTACTGCACACAGAGCAGCACGCAGCTGTGAGACACCACTCTCCACAACACAACAACGACAGTACTAACAGCAGTCCGAGGTGCTGAGTGCCGTGGCGCCGTGAGCCGCTCACTGTGGTACAGCAGTCTGAAGTCAGTGTCGTCCGTCTCTCTCTCCGCAGAGCCGCTGCTCTGGACCACACACAGCAGCTGCTGCACCAGGGGCAGGGCACTGAGCGCTGAGAGAGAGAGAGAGGACTCGCTGACACACTTGGAAATTGGAAATAACATGGCACAACTGTACAATGGCCATAAACTTTAAAACTAATAGCAGCCGAATACAGAAGGTTTTATTGGCCCTTCCAGTCTGTGCCAGTGCAGGACTCTAATTTAACAACAATTGAGTTGATTGTCTTACTTTATGCTATTATACTTAGAGTTACTTATTCCTGGTAGGGAAGCTCACATTAATAATGAAGGCTGAGTTGAAACAAATCTCTAAGTGCCAAAGGTTGTTGTAACAATCTCCTGGTACTTAGGGAGTATTGCCAGAGTTATAGAAAATAAGGCCACATGAAGCAGATAAGGTGATATCCCATAGTATATTGCCCCCCCAAGTACCTTACCACAAATGTATTTATATACATATGTACAAGCTACAGACCTTTAGATACATGAAGCATACACTAAGCACTGTAGAGAATATACAAAGAACATAAAATATATTTAAAAAACATAACAAGAGAGGTAAACGGTGGCTTAGGACAAAGTCTCTTCAAAAACAAAAACAGAGATTCACAAAGTGAATAAAATCCTTCAGTATTGGACTGGTCTCACCCCTGCACCAGGAACAGTCTCTTGTAAATGGTCCTCTGGAATCCGGATGGAAATCCGAACAAGAATAGTCCAATAGATGGAAGAGAAAAATCCTTCCAACAAAAAACCATAAAACAAAGTCCTTGCAAAAAAATGAAAGAGCACCAAACAGGACAAATCCAAGAATAAAAAACAAAGTTCAAGTTAAAGAATCACAGGCAGAAATAAAGACCTATGCATCAAAGAAGGAGTCTATTGTCAAAGTAGGGATATAGTGTAGTCAAAAACAGGCCATAACAAAAACCCACTTCACTCTCGCTCCGCGTCTCTCGAAAAACACAAAAAGGAGCCTGCCTAAAACAGTATGCTACCTAGAGATCCTGAAGTCACCCCCGCAACTCAAAAGCACCTGTGTTGCTCCCAGAAAAAAAAGAGGAAAAACTGGAAAAACCAGTATACCAGTCAAGCAACTTAAGCTCAAGAAGGGAGGCAGCTTGACCAAGCCAGTTTAAGCTGACAAGTTACTGTGACTGCCTATATTGTTTTTCATTTGTTTGTTTTTTATGACATTGGAGTTACAAGGTTCTGCACTGAACACAAATCTACTAAGAAGTGTCTCCTTAAAACTCAACCATAAAAATAAAATAATAATAAAATAAAAAACTTCAGAAGGAATTATTTTCAACTGAGAGTTTGCTTGTACACTGTTACTTAACAAAAATATATTACACTGCACACAAATTATTTTTGACCAATCCAACATGTCCAAACGATATAAACAATGCACTTTTCTTGAACAAACCTGAACACAACTTTATACAGCAGGTCACACATCCTATGCATCATTATTTTCAGAGAAGATGCGTTTTGGAGGAATAGAAAATAAAATCTAAACAATAACAAAAGGCTTCCAGCAAATGTGTTGCTTGGCCCCATAATAAGTATTTGAACTGTTTCAAAGTGAAAGCTTCAGACCATTTTGTTGCGGTTTGCAAGTTAACAAGTTCTGCTGTCCAAACATGACACTATCCGTAAGTTAGCCACTCAAAGTGACTTAATCATACCCTGCAGAACATCCTTCGAAATTAAGCTTTTTCTATGATAGCCTGCAGTGGTTCTCAACCCTGATCCCGAAGGGCCTCCTCTGACTCCAGCAAGTCTGCAACAGCAGCCACACATTCCTCAGCCCAGTTAAAATGAGGCTCATTTTCACAAGTTAAACATGCATGTCTGTAGATTCTTGTATAGCAGGACTTTACACGCTTGTCCTGCTACGTGGGGACATTTCTACACTTGTCAGGTTGACTGCAAAAGTATTGTATTTCATACTAATACAGTCATTCACATACCTTTTCTCTCCGGGGCCAATTCATCTCTCCATAGCTAAAAGTGATTTCTTCATCAGGGAAAATGTCTCTTATCGCAAAGAGGCACAGATGTGGCTTCGGATCCACAAGAATCGGTTTCATTTTGCAGGTTGGATTTTTGTGCTCATCAGGAACTAGTCTACCCACAGAGCTGCCTTCCATTGCAGCGTCAATGCTTTGTGCTAAAGAGAAGGACATATTCATCTTAGCCTGCATAGAGTCTACTTACTAACCTATTACCTAATTGTAACAGCCTTCTAGTCCAATATACATCAGTCAGTCAGCAGCTCTTAAGTCACAGAACTAGGGCATTTAGAGTCTACTGCCTAACTGGAACAGCCCTCTAGTCCATCACGTTTTGGATACAAGTAGCGAGCAGTTCTTAGGGTACAGAACAAAGGCAAAAAGAGACTACTCACCAAATGTATCCCGGACGAGCCCCCAAATTGTTAAGGTACAACCACTTCACCAGAAGTAAACCCTTCAGGTTCGCTGGGCTAGGAAAACCCCTGGACTAGGATAACCCAGCGCCGTCAGTGCAGGATGGTGGATCCTCCGCAGGAGACGAGCTCGGGAACAAAAAAGTCACCAACACAATGCCAGATCGTTTGTCTTCAGTTTATTTTTGCAACACCACACAGTTTTATACATGTCAGAAGTCAGAGTTGCGTGGCAGGACATATCATATACAGATCTAGTTGCTAGGCAGACATGGAATGTGTCCAATATCATAACCCCTAACACACTCGACAGTTTCGGTTGACATATCTGCACGGTTTGCCTAGCGCTAGATGACGTGGGACGCTATCTTATTGCTGGTTTGTCTGAAGAGCAGCATGTATATTGTTTATGTTGTCAGCTCTGAGCTGTTCCTCAAAACATAATATAAATATAGGGAGTTTGTGGTTTGACATTTCCAAGATAGAGACGAGGGGACGGCCGTGGGTTCAAGTCTCTAGACTTTCACAGAAACACAGTTATGCGCGAGTATGTTATTTTTGCAATAATGACAAGTTTCAGCCCCCCGGCCACGGCAACATTTCCAGTGAGATATGTCAATGTCAAATCTGCAGCGTCTGGTCTAAACTAATCCTACAATAAGAATACAATACAATGAGTTACATGGTTACAGTAGGTTAAATAATCACTATGCCTACATAATATAGGTCATATAAAAATCCTTGTACTCTGTTCTCCCAACATGCAGAGTATTATACACTGGGTATATACAATACACAGGGGGCAATTTTACCCCAACAGTCTGTGTGTCTGTGTGCATCTCTCTGAGTATCTCTGCATCTCTCTCTCACCTCTGTTGGCGCAGGGCTCGGGGGACAGAGCCAGGCTGCAGTACAGGGAGTTGAGCGCAGGCCGCAGGGCCTCAGAGTGGGACGGCTTCAGCCTGACAGCCAGGTTAGCCACTGCACACAGAGCAGCACGCAGCTGTGAGACACCACTCTCCACAACACAACAACGACAGTACTAACAGCAGTCCGAGGTGCTGAGTGCCGTGGCGCCGTGAGCCGATCACCGTGGTACAGCAGTCTGAAGTCAGTGTCGTCCGTCTCTCTCTCCGCAGAGCTGCTGCTCTGGACCACACACAGCAGCTGCTGCACCAGGGGCAGGGCACTGAGCGCTGAGAGAGAGAGAGAGAGGACTCGCTGACACACTTGGAAATTGGAAATAACATGGCACAACTGTACAATGGCCATAAACTTTAAAACTAATAGCAGCCGAATACAGAAGGTTTTATTGGCCCTTCCAGTCTGTGCCAGTGCAGGACTCTAATTTAACAACAATTGAGTTGATTGTCTTACTTTATTCTATTATACTTAGAGTTACTTATTCCTGGTAGGGAAGCTCACATTAATAATGAAGGCTGAGTTGAAACAAATCTCTAAGTGCCAAAGGTTGTTGTAACAATCTCCTGGTACTTAGGGAGTATTGCCAGAGTTATAGAAAATAAGGCCAAATGAAGCAGATATGGTGATATCCCATAGTATATTGCCCCCCCAAGTACCTTACCACAAATGTATTTATATACATATGTACAAGCTACAGACCTTTAGATACATTAAGCATACACTAAGCACTGTAGAGAATATACAAAGAACATAAAATATATTTAAAAAACATAACAAGAGAGGTAAACGGTGGCTTAGGACAAAGTCTCTTCAAAAACAAAAACAGAGATTCACAAAGTGAATAAAATCCTTCAGTATTGGACTGGTCTCACCCCTGCACCAGGAACAGTCTCTTGTAAATGGTCCTCTGGAATCCGGATGGAAATCCGAACAAGAATAGTCCAATAGATGGAAGAGAAAAATCCTTCCAACAAAAAACCATAAAACAAAGTCCTTGCAAAAAAATGAAAGAGCACCAAACAGGACAAATCCAAGAATAAAAAACAAAGTTCAAGTTAAAGAATCACAGGCAGAAATAAAGACCTATGCATCAAAGAAGGAGTCTATTGTCAAAGTAGGGATATAGTGTAGTCAAAAACAGGCCATAACAAAAACCCACTTCACTCTCGCTCTGCGTCTCTCGAAAAACACAAAAAGGAGCCTGCCTAAAACAGTGTGCTACCTAGAGATCCTGAAGTCACCCCCGCAAGTCAAAAGCACCTGTGTTGCTCCCAGAAAAAAAAGAGGAAAAACTGGAAAAACCAGTATACCAGTCAAGCAACTTAAGCTCAAGAAGGGAGGCAGCTTGACCAAGCCAGTTTAAGCTGACAAGTTACTGTGACTGCCTATATTGTTTTTCATTTGTTTGTTTTTTACGACATTGGAGTTACAAGGTTCTGCACTGAACACAAATCTACTAAGAAGTGTCTCCTTAAAACTCAACCATAAAAATAAAATAATAATAAAATAAAAAACTTCAGAAGGAATTATTTTCAACTGAGAGTTTGCTTGTACACTGTTACTTAACAAAAATATATTACACTGCACACAAATTATTTCTGACCAATCCAACATGGCCAAACGATATAAACAATGCACTTTTCTTGAACAAACCTGAACACAACTTTATACAGCAGGTCACACATCCTATGCATCATTATTTTCAGAGAAGATGCGTTTTGGAGGAATAGAAAATAAAACCTAAACAATAACAAAAGGCTTCCAGCAAATGTGTTGCTTGGCCCCATAATAAGTATTTGAACTGTTTCAAAGTGAAAGCTTCAGAACATTTTGTTGCGGTTTGCAAGTTAACAAGTTCTGCTGTCCAAACATGACACTATCCGTAAGTTAGCCACTGAAAGTGACTTAATCATACCCTGAAGAACATCCTTCGAAATTAAGCTTTTTCTATGATAGCCTGCAGTGGTTTTCAACCCTGATCCCGAAGGGCCTCCTCTGACTCCAGCAAGTCTGCAACAGCAGCCACACATTCCTCAGCCCAGTTAAAATGAGGCTCATTTTCACAAGTTAAACATGCATGTCTGTAGATTCTTGTATAGCAGGACTTTACACGCTTGTCCTGCTGCGTGGGGACATTTCTACACTTGTCAGGTTGACTGCAAAAGTATTGTATTTCATACTAATACAGTCATTCACATACCTTTTCTCTCCGGGGCCAATTCATCTCTCCGTAGCTAAAAGTGATTTCTTCATCAGGGAAAATGTCTCTTATCGCAAAGAGGCACAAATGTGGCTTCGGATCCACAAGAATCGGTTTCATTTTGCAGGTTGGATTTTTGTGCTCATCAGGAACTAGTCTACCCACAGAGCTGCCTTCCTTTGCAGCGTCAATGCTTTGTGCTAAAGAGAAGGACACATTGATCTTAGCCTGAAGTAAGACATTATCGATCAAGTTTAGCCATGAAGTGCACATACCAACTGATCAGTGTGTCGGCCTTGAGCAAGCAGTGCTCGCATTGCTCTAAACCAGTGGGTTATTCTCCATTTGAAATGAACTCAGTTTCCTCCGGGACGAGCTGAGTGAAAAACAGCCCAGAGAAGTGCTCTGGGAAAGAGAGACTGCAGGACTGATCGCCAGTGCTTTGATGAAGCGCAATGAGCAGCAGCTTGTGATCAAACTAAAGACGGCACGGCTGTCATCGCAATAAAAAGGTAGTGCTATTTTCTCACTGCACACTACCGCCGGCATTTCGTACTGCATACAATCACCGCATAATGTGCGATGTGTGACGAAAATGAGAAACAGAGTTGGATAAAACTTCATAGTTTTTCATATGAGCATCACAGCCAACATTTTCAGGGCAGAAACACAGCATTTACATTGGAAATTGAACACTGTTTGAATTTCTTTTGTTTTTAAACGAGCTCATATACATAAACACGACTATACAAGCAAAATGCAGCCTACAAAACACGACTAAAATAAACTGTACGCAACAAAGTGTGTAAACGGGTGTATACATCGGTATGCACATATATTAGCAGACTTATGCAATCTTTCACAATTACGAGTTGTATTACAAAGCCGTACAAAACAGAGCTCTGGTGGGTTTAGTGTTGATCAATAGCGGCGCATCTGATGTGTGATCAGTTTGGGGCTTCGAAATAACGTCATAATGAGCTAATAATGTTTACAACAGACCAATATTGCAAACAGAGTTCGCCATTATTACTTTTTATGCTAACGTTAATGACTTAAAGAGATTGAAATCTTTGTCAATGATCACATACCACCGTATGAAAGTCAAACAGGAAAGCCTCAGACACACACACACACACACACACACACACACACACACACACACACACACACACACACACACACACACATTATGGAGCTTTGATGGGGCTCCCCCTGGTGGTCACTGTTGTGCGCTGCAACAGTCGCGGGGTGGGTAATGTCAGGGAGCCAATCATGGGCCCATAAATTTGCATACAGTGGCGCAAAGGATTCTAGGACAATGAAGCAAACACGTACGTTTCCAATGTCTACACATGAGATGAAAGAGACGGTATGACATGTTTCGTTCCTAGGATTCCTCGTGTGAATGTGTGGGTCAAGAGAACCAGAACCCAAGTGCGCTTCTCTGGTGCAAATAGTTGCAAAGGAGTATGGGAAACGACACCCCACCCTTATTCCAATGACAAGCGGTATTACGTCACATAAATAGAAGCCCGTGTCGCTGTCCACTACTGGGGAGAGTAGTAGTGGAGGAGCTTGCTCTCTATACCATATAAGGCCAGCCAGCCCGGAAGGGGACCGGCCCATGCACTGCAAAAGGCTGGGCTGTTAGTGACCCTTCTGTTTTTGGAAAAATACATCACAGCTAACAACACTAGCAAACTCAATCACAACACACCCTATTCTCATGAGGGACGCTCTTGTGGCCGACATGCAGCTTTATTCTTATGCACCATTCATACTTCATGCCTCAATACATGGATTAGGGAGCACACACTTCACTCATACTCTTTCACACTGTCTCCAACATGCTCATGGCAAATAACAAACACACCTCAAACTACCTTCTGGCCCGAGCCTTGGCTTCACCTTATCTTTCTTAAGTACACTTCTAGTAAGCCTTGACACACACCACTTTATACCTTCACTGACACAATACATATACACAGGGGACAGCAGCAGCACTATCAGAGCTATGTTACACAGCAGCATGGACACGGCTGGAGAGAGGTAGAGATTGTAGCTCATCTTATGACAAAAGGACACGTGTCTGTGTTAAGGTACAACCACTTCACCAGAAGTAAACCCTTCAGGTTCCCTGGACTAGGATAACCCAGCGCCGTCAGTGCAGGATGGTGGATCCTCCGCAGGAGACGAGCTCGGGAACAAAAAAGTCACCAACACAATGCCAGATCGTTTGTCTTCAGTTTATTTTTGCAACACCACACAGTTTTATACATGTCAGAAGTCAGAGTTGCGGGGCAGGACATATCATATACAGATCTAGTTGCTAGGCAGACATGGAATGTGTCCAATATCATAACCCCTAACACACTCGACAGTTTCGGTTGACATATCTGCACGGTTTGCCTAGCGCTAGATGACGTGGGACGCTATCTTATTGCTGGTTTGTCTGAAGAGCAGCATGTATATTGTTTATGTTGTCAGCTCTGAGCTGTTCCTCAAAACATAATATAAATATAGGGAGTTTGTGGTTTGACATTTCCAAGATAGAGACGAGGGGACGGCCGTGGGTTCAAGTGTCTAGACTTTCACAGAAACACAGTTATGCGCGAGTATGTTATTTTTTCAATACTGACAAGTTTCAGCCCCCCGGCCACGGCAACATTTCCAGTGAGATATGTCAATGTCAAATCTGCAGCGTCTGGTCTAAACTAATCCTACAATAAGAATACAATACAATGAGTTACATGGTTACAGTAGGTTAAATAATCACTATGCCTACATAATATAGGTCATATAAAAATCCTTGTACTCTGTTCTCCCAACATGCAGAGTATTATACACTGGGTATATACAATACACAGGGGGCAATTTTACCCCAACAGTCTGTGTGTCTGTGTGCATCTCTCCGAGTATCTCTGCATCTCTCTCTCACCTCTGTTGGCGCAGGGCTCGGGGGTCAGAGCCAGGCTGCAGTACAGGGAGTTGAGCGCAGGCCGCAGGGCCTCAGAGTGGGACGGCTTCAGCCTGACAGCCAGGTTAGCCACTGCACACAGAGCAGCACGCAGCTGTGAGACACCACTCTCCACAACACAACAACGACAGTACTAACAGCAGTCCGAGGTGCTGAGTGCCGTGGCGCCGTGAGCCGCTCACCGTGGTACAGCAGTCTGAAGTCAGTGTCGTCCGTCTCTCTCTCCGCAGAGCCGCACAGCAGCTGCTGCACCAGGGGCAGGTCACTGAGCGCTGAGAGAGAGAGAGAGAGGACTCGCTGACACACTTGGAAATTGGAAATAACATGGCACAACTGTACAATGGCCATAAACTTTAAAACTAATAGCAGCCGAATACAGAAGGTTTTATTGGCCCTTCCAGTCTGTGCCAGTGCAGGACTCTAATTTAACAACAATTGAGTTGATTGTCTTACTTTATTCTATTATACTTAGAGTTACTTATTCCTGGTAGGGAAGCTCACATTAATAATGAAGGCTGAGTTGAAACAAATCTCTAAGTGCCAAAGGTTGTTGTAACAATCTCCTGGTACTTAGGGAGTATTGCCAGAGTTATAGAAAATAAGGCCAAATGAAGCAGATAAGGTGATATCCCATAGTATATTGCCCCCCCAAGTACCTTACCACAAATGTATTTATATACATATGTACAAGCTACAGACCTTTAGATACATTAAGCATACACTAAGCACTGTAGAGAATATACAAAGAACATAAAATATATTTAAAAAACATAACAAGAGAGGTAAACGGTGGCTTAGGACAAAGTCTCTTCAAAAACAAAAACAGAGATTCACAAAGTGAATAAAATCCTTCAGTATTGGACTGGTCTCACCCCTGCACCAGGAACAGTCTCTTGTAAATGGTCCTCTGGAATCCGGATGGAAATCCGAACAAGAATAGTCCAATAGATGGAAGAGAAAAATCCTTCCAACAAAAAACCATAAAACAAAGTCCTTGCAAAAAAATGAAAGAGCACCAAACAGGACAAATCCAAGAATAAAAAACAAAGTTCAAGTTAAAGAATCACAGGCAGAAATAAAGACCTATGCATCAAAGAAGGAGTCTATTGTCAAAGTAGGGATATAGTGTAGTCAAAAACAGGCCATAACAAAAACCCACTTCACTCTCGCTCTGCGTCTCTCGAAAAACACAAAAAGGAGCCTGCCTAAAACAGTGTGCTACCTAGAGATCCTGAAGTCACCCCCGCAAGTCAAAAGCACCTGTGTTGCTCCCAGAAAAAAAAGAGGAAAAACTGGAAAAACCAGTATACCAGTCAAGCAACTTAAGCTCAAGAAGGGAGGCAGCTTGACCAAGCCAGTTTAAGCTGACAAGTTACTGTGACTGCCTATATTGTTTTTCATTTGTTTGTTTTTTACGACATTGGAGTTACAAGGTTCTGCACTGAACACAAATCTACTAAGAAGTGTCTCCTTAAAACTCAACCATAAAAATAAAATAATAATAAAATAAAAAACTTCAGAAGGAATTATTTTCAACTGAGAGTTTGCTTGTACACTGTCACTTAACAAAAATATATTACACTGCACACAAATTATTTCTGACCAATCCAACATGGCCAAACGATATAAACAATGCACTTTTCTTGAACAAACCTGAACACAACTTTATACAGCAGGTCACACATCCTATGCATCATTATTTTCAGAGAAGATGCGTTTTGGAGGAATAGAAAATAAAACCTAAACAATAACAAAAGGCTTCCAGCAAATGTGTTGCTTGGCCCCATAATAAGTATTTGAACTGTTTCAAAGTGAAAGCTTCAGACCATTTTGTTGCGGTTTGCAAGTTAACAAGTTCTGCTGTCCAAACATGACACTATCCGTAAGTTAGCCACTGAAAGTGACTTAATCATACCCTGCAGAACATCCTTCGAAATTAAGCTTTTTCTATGATAGCCTGCAGTGGTTTTCAACCCTGATCCCGAAGGGCCTCCTCTGACTCCAGCAAGTCTGCAACAGCAGCCACACATTCCTCAGCCCAGTTAAAATGAGGCTCATTTTCACAAGTTAAACATGCATGTCTGTAGATTCTTGTATAGCAGGACTTTACACGCTTGTCCTGCTGCGTGGGGACATTTCTACACTTGTCAGGTTGACTGCAAAAGTATTGTATTTCATACTAATACAGTCATTCACATACCTTTTCTCTCCGGGGCCAATTCATCTCTCCATAGCTAAAAGTGATTTCTTCATCAGGGAAAATGTCTCTTATCGCAAAGAGGCACAAATGTGGCTTCGGATCCACAAGAATTGGTTTCATTTTGCAGGTTGGATTTTTGTGCTCATCAGGAACTAGTCTACCCACAGAGCTGCCTTCCTTTGCAGCGTCAATGCTTTGTGCTAAAGAGAAGGACATATTGATCTTAGCCTGCATAGAGTCTACTTACTAACCTATTACCTAATTGTAACAGCCTTCTAGTCCAATATACATCAGTCAGTCAGCAGCTCTTAAGTCACAGAACTAGGGCATTTAGAGTCTACTGCCTAACTGGAACAGCCCTCTAGTCCATCACGTTTTGGATACAAGTAGCGAGCAGTTCTTAGGGTACAGAACAAAGGCAAAAAGAGACTACTCACCAAATGTATCCCGGACGAGCCCCCAAATTGTTAAGGTACAACCACTTCACCAGAAGTAAACCCTTCAGGTTCGCTGGGCTAGGAAAACCCCTGGACTAGGATAACCCAGCGCCGTCAGTGCAGGATGGTGGATCCTCCGAAGGAGACGAGCTCGGGAACAAAAAAGTCACCAACACAATGCCAGATCGTTTGTCTTCAGTTTATTTTTGCAACACCACACAGTTTTATACATGTCAGAAGTCAGAGTTGCGGGGCAGGACATATCATATACAGATCTAGTTGCTAGGCAGACATGGAATGTGTCCAATATCATAACCCCTAACACACTCGACAGTTTCGGTTGACATATCTGCACGGTTTGCCTAGCGCTAGATGACGTGGGACGCTATCTTATTGCTGGTTTGTCTGAAGAGCAGCATGTATATTGTTTATGTTGTCAGCTCTGAGCTGTTCCTCAAAACATAATATAAATATAGGGAGTTTGTGGTTTGACATTTCCAAGATAGAGACGAGGGGACGGCCGTGGGTTCAAGTGTCTAGACTTTCACAGAAACACAGTTATGCGCGAGTATGTTATTTTTTCAATACTGACAAGTTTCAGCCCCCCGGCCACGGCAACATTTCCAGTGAGATATGTCAATGTCAAATCTGCAGCGTCTGGTCTAAACTAATCCTACAATAAGAATACAATACAATGAGTTACATGGTTACAGTAGGTTAAATAATCACTATGCCTACATAATATAGGTCATATAAAAATCCTTGTACTCTGTTCTCCCAACATGCAGAGTATTATACACTGGGTATATACAATACACAGGGGGCAATTTTACCCCAACAGTCTGTGTGTCTGTGTGCATCTCTCTGAGTATCTCTGCATCTCTCTCTCACCTCTGTTGGCGCAGGGCTCGGGGGACAGAGCCAGGCTGCAGTAGAGGGAGTTGAGCGCAGGCTGCAGGGCCTCAGAGTGGGACGGCTTCAGCCTGACAGCCAGGTTAGCCACTGCACACAGAGCAGCACGCAGCTGTGAGACACCACTCTCCACAACACAACAACGACAGTACTAACAGCAGTCCGAGGTGCTGAGTGCCGTGGTGCCGTGAGCCGCTCACCGTGGTACAGCAGGCTGAAGTCAGTGTCGTCCGTCTCTCTCTCCGCAGAGCCGCTGCTCTGGACCACACACAGCAGCTGCTGCACCAGGGGCAGGGCACTGAGCGCTGAGAGAGAGAGAGAGAGAGAGAGAGAGAGGACTCGCTGACACACTTGGAAATTGGAAATAACATGGCACAACTGTACAATGGCCATAAACTTTAAAACTAATAGCAGCCGAATACAGAAGGTTTTATTGGCCCTTCCAGTCTGTGCCAGTGCAGGACTCTAATTTAACAACAATTGAGTTGATTGTCTTACTTTATGCTATTATACTTAGAGTTACTTATTCCTGGTAGGGAAGCTCACATTAATAATGAAGGCTGAGTTGAAACAAATCTCTAAGTGCCAAAGGTTGTTGTAACAATCTCCTGGTACTTAGGGAGTATTGCCAGAGTTATAGAAAATAAGGCCAAATGAAGCAGATAAGGTGATATCCCATAGTATATTGCCCCCCCAAGTACCTTACCACAAATGTATTTATATACATATATACAAGCTACAGACCTTTAGATACATTAAACATACACTGAAGCACTGTAGAGAATATACAAAGAACATAAAATATATTTAAAAAACATAACAAGAGAGGTAAACGGTGGCTTAGGACAAAGTCTCTTCAAAAACAAAAACAGAGATTCACAAAGTGAATAAAATCCTTCAGTATTGGACTGGTCTCACCCCTGCACCAGGAACAGTCTCTTGTAAATGGTCCTCTGGAATCCGGATGGAAATCCGAACAAGAATAGTCCAATAGATGGAAGAGAAAAATCCTTCCAACAAAAAACCATAAAACAAAGTCCTTGCAAAAAAATGAAAGAGCACCAAACAGGACAAATCCAAGAATAAAAAACAAAGTTCAAGTTAAAGAATCACAGGCAGAAATAAAGACCTATGCATCAAAGAAGGAGTCTATTGTCAAAGTAGGGATATAGTGTAGTCAAAAACAGGCCATAACAAAAACCCACTTCACTCTCGCTCCGCGTCTCTCGAAAAACACAAAAAGGAGCCTGCCTAAAACAGTGTGCTACCTAGAGATCCTGAAGTCACCCCCGCAACTCAAAAGCACCTGTGTTGCTCCCAGAAAAAAAAGAGGAAAAACTGGAAAAACCAGTATACCAGTCAAGCAACTTAAGCTCAAGAAGGGAGGCAGCTTGACCAAGCCAGTTTAAGCTGACAAGTTACTGTGACTGCCTATATTGTTTTTCATTTGTTTGTTTTTTATGACATTGGAGTTACAAGGTTCTGCACTGAACACAAATCTACTAAGAAGTGTCTCCTTAAAACTCAACCATAAAAATAAAATAATAATAAAATAAAAAACTTCAGAAGGAATTATTTTCAACTGAGAGTTTGCTTGTACACTGTTACTTAACAAAAATATATTACACTGCACACAAATTATTTCTGACCAATCCAACATGGCCAAACGATATAAACAATGCACTTTTCTTGAACAAACCTGAACACAACTTTATACAGCAGGTCACACATCCTATGCATCATTATTTTCAGAGAAGATGCGTTTTGGAGGAATAGAAAATAAAACCTAAACAATAACAAAAGGCTTCCAGCAAATGTGTTGCTTGGCCCCATAATAAGTATTTGAACTGTTTCAAAGTGAAAGCTTCAGAACATTTTGTTGCGGTTTGCAAGTTAACAAGTTCTGCTGTCCAAACATGACACTATCCGTAAGTTAGCCACTGAAAGTGACTTAATCATACCCTGAAGAACATCCTTCGAAATTAAGCTTTTTCTATGATAGCCTGCAGTGGTTTTCAACCCTGATCCCGAAGGGCCTCCTCTGACTCCAGCAAGTCTGCAACAGCAGCCATACATTCCTCAGCCCAGTTAAAATGAGGCTCATTTTCACAAGTTAAACATGCATGTCTGTAGATTCTTGTATAGCAGGACTTTACACGCTTGTCCTGCTGCGTGGGGACATTTCTACACTTGTCAGGTTGACTGCAAAAGTATTGTATTTCATACTAATACAGTCATTCACATACCTTTTCTCTCCGGGGCCAATTCATCTCTCCATAGCTAAAAGTGATTTCTTCATCAGGGAAAATGTCTCTTATCGCAAAGAGGCACAAATGTGGCTTCGGATCCACAAGAATTGGTTTCATTTTGCAGGTTGGATTTTTGTGCTCATCAGGAACTAGTCTACCCACAGAGCTGCCTTCTTTTGCAGCGTCAATGCTTTGTGCTAAAGAGAAGGACATATTCATCTTAGCCTGCATAGAGTCTACTTACTAACCTATTACCTAATTGTAACAGCCTTCTAGTCCAATATACATCAGTCAGTCAGCAGCTCTTAAGTCACAGAACTAGGGCATTTAGAGTCTACTGCCTAACTGGAACAGCCCTCTAGTCCATCACGTTTTGGATACAAGTAGCGAGCAGTTCTTAGGGTACAGAACAAAGGCAAAAAGAGACTACTCACCAAATGTATCCCGGACGAGCCCCCAAATTGTTAAGGTACAACCACTTCACCAGAAGTAAACCCTTCAGGTTCGCTGGGCTAGGAAAACCCCTGGACTAGGATAACCCAGCGCCGTCAGTGCAGGATGGTGGATCCTCCGAAGGAGACGAGCTCGGGAACAAAAAAGTCACCAACACAATGCCAGATCGTTTGTCTTCAGTTTATTTTTGCAACACCACACAGTTTTATACATGTCAGAAGTCAGAGTTGCGGGGCAGGACATATCATATACAGATCTAGTTGCTAGGCAGACATGGAATGTGTCCAATATCATAACCCCTAACACACTCGACAGTTTCGGTTGACATATCTGCACGGTTTGCCTAGCGCTAGATGACGTGGGACGCTATCTTATTGCTGGTTTGTCTGAAGAGCAGCATGTATATTGTTTATGTTGTCAGCTCTGAGCTGTTCCTCAAAACATAATATAAATATAGGGAGTTTGTGGTTTGACATTTCCAAGATAGAGACGAGGGGACGGCCGTGGGTTCAAGTGTCTAGACTTTCACAGAAACACAGTTATGCGCGAGTATGTTATTTTTTCAATACTGACAAGTTTCAGCCCCCCGGCCACGGCAACATTTCCAGTGAGATATGTCAATGTCAAATCTGCAGCGTCTGGTCTAAACTAATCCTACAATAAGAATACAATACAATGAGTTACATGGTTACAGTAGGTTAAATAATCACTATGCCTACATAATATAGGTCATATAAAAATCCTTGTACTCTGTTCTCCCAACATGCAGAGTATTATACACTGGGTATATACAATACACAGGGGGCAATTTTACCCCAACAGTCTGTGTGTCTGTGTGCATCTCTCTGAGTATCTCTGCATCTCTCTCTCACCTCTGTTGGCGCAGGGCTCGGGGGACAGAGCCAGGCTGCAGTAGAGGGAGTTGAGCGCAGGCTGCAGGGCCTCAGAGTGGGACGGCTTCAGCCTGACAGCCAGGTTAGCCACTGCACACAGAGCAGCACGCAGCTGTGAGACACCACTCTCCACAACACAACAACGACAGTACTAACAGCAGTCCGAGGTGCTGAGTGCCGTGGTGCCGTGAGCCGCTCACCGTGGTACAGCAGGCTGAAGTCAGTGTCGTCCGTCTCTCTCTCCGCAGAGCCGCTGCTCTGGACCACACACAGCAGCTGCTGCACCAGGGGCAGGGCACTGAGCGCTGAGAGAGAGAGAGAGAGAGAGAGAGAGAGGACTCGCTGACACACTTGGAAATTGGAAATAACATGGCACAACTGTACAATGGCCATAAACTTTAAAACTAATAGCAGCCGAATACAGAAGGTTTTATTGGCCCTTCCAGTCTGTGCCAGTGCAGGACTCTAATTTAACAACAATTGAGTTGATTGTCTTACTTTATGCTATTATACTTAGAGTTACTTATTCCTGGTAGGGAAGCTCACATTAATAATGAAGGCTGAGTTGAAACAAATCTCTAAGTGCCAAAGGTTGTTGTAACAATCTCCTGGTACTTAGGGAGTATTGCCAGAGTTATAGAAAATAAGGCCAAATGAAGCAGATAAGGTGATATCCCATAGTATATTGCCCCCCCAAGTACCTTACCACAAATGTATTTATATACATATGTACAAGCTACAGACCTTTAGATACATTAAACATACACTGAAGCACTGTAGAGAATATACAAAGAACATAAAATATATTTAAAAAACATAACAAGAGAGGTAAACGGTGGCTTAGGACAAAGTCTCTTCAAAAACAAAAACAGAGATTCACAAAGTGAATAAAATCCTTCAGTATTGGACTGGTCTCACCCCTGCACCAGGAACAGTCTCTTGTAAATGGTCCTCTGGAATCCGGATGGAAATCCGAACAAGAATAGTCCAATAGATGGAAGAGAAAAATCCTTCCAACAAAAAACCATAAAACAAAGTCCTTGCAAAAAAATGAAAGAGCACCAAACAGGACAAATCCAAGAATAAAAAACAAAGTTCAAGTTAAAGAATCACAGGCAGAAATAAAGACCTATGCATCAAAGAAGGAGTCTATTGTCAAAGTAGGGATATAGTGTAGTCAAAAACAGGCCATAACAAAAACCCACTTCACTCTCGCTCCGCGTCTCTCGAAAAACACAAAAAGGAGCCTGCCTAAAACAGTGTGCTACCTAGAGATCCTGAAGTCACCCCCGCAACTCAAAAGCACCTGTGTTGCTCCCAGAAAAAAAAGAGGAAAAACTGGAAAAACCAGTATACCAGTCAAGCAACTTAAGCTCAAGAAGGGAGGCAGCTTGACCAAGCCAGTTTAAGCTGACAAGTTACTGTGACTGCCTATATTGTTTTTCATTTGTTTGTTTTTTATGACATTGGAGTTACAAGGTTCTGCACTGAACACAAATCTACTAAGAAGTGTCTCCTTAAAACTCAACCATAAAAATAAAATAATAATAAAATAAAAAACTTCAGAAGGAATTATTTTCAACTGAGAGTTTGCTTGTACACTGTTACTTAACAAAAATATATTACACTGCACACAAATTATTTCTGACCAATCCAACATGGCCAAACGATATAAACAATGCACTTTTCTTGAACAAACCTGAACACAACTTTATACAGCAGGTCACACATCCTATGCATCATTATTTTCAGAGAAGATGCGTTTTGGAGGAATAGAAAATAAAACCTAAACAATAACAAAAGGCTTCCAGCAAATGTGTTGCTTGGCCCCATAATAAGTATTTGAACTGTTTCAAAGTGAAAGCTTCAGAACATTTTGATGCGGTTTGCAAGTTAACAAGTTCTGCTGTCCAAACATGACACTATCCGTAAGTTAGCCACTGAAAGTGACTTAATCATACCCTGAAGAACATCCTTCGAAATTAAGCTTTTTCTATGATAGCCTGCAGTGGTTTTCAACCCTGATCCCGAAGGGCCTCCTCTGACTCCAGCAAGTCTGCAACAGCAGCCATACATTCCTCAGCCCAGTTAAAATGAGGCTCATTTTCACAAGTTAAACATGCATGTCTGTAGATTCTTGTATAGCAGGACTTTACACGCTTGTCCTGCTGCGTGGGGACATTTCTACACTTGTCAGGTTGACTGCAAAAGTATTGTATTTCATACTAATACAGTCATTCACATACCTTTTCTCTCCGGGGCCAATTCATCTCTCCATAGCTAAAAGTGATTTCTTCATCAGGGAAAATGTCTCTTATCGCAAAGAGGCACAAATGTGGCTTCGGATCCACAAGAATTGGTTTCATTTTGCAGGTTGGATTTTTGTGCTCATCAGGAACTAGTCTACCCACAGAGCTGCCTTCCTTTGCAGCGTCAATGCTTTGTGCTAAAGAGAAGGACATATTGATCTTAGCCTGCATAGAGTCTACTTACTAACCTATTACCTAATTGTAACAGCCTTCTAGTCCAATATACATCAGTCAGTCAGCAGCTCTTAAGTCACAGAACTAGGGCATTTAGAGTCTACTGCCTAACTGGAACAGCCCTCTAGTCCATCACGTTTTGGATACAAGTAGCGAGCAGTTCTTAGGGTACAGAACAAAGGCAAAAAGAGACTACTCACCAAATGTATCCCGGACGAGCCCCCAAATTGTTAAGGTACAACCACTTCACCAGAAGTAATCCCTTCAGGTTCGCTGGGCTAGGAAAACCCCTGGACTAGGATAACCCAGCGCCGTCAGTGCAGGATGGTGGATCCTCTGCAAGAGACGAGCTCGGGAACAAAAAAGTCACCAACACAATGCCAGATCGTTTGTCTTCAGTTTATTTTTGCAACACCACACAGTTTTATACATGTCAGAAGTCAGAGTTGCGGGGCAGGACATATCATATACAGATCTAGTTGCTAGGCAGACATGGAATGTGTCCAATATCATAACCCCTAACACACTCGACAGTTTCGGTTGACATATCTGCACGGTTTGCCTAGCGCTAGATGACGTGGGACGCTATCTTATTGCTGGTTTGTCTGAAGAGCAGCATGTATATTGTTTATGTTGTCAGCTCTGAGCTGTTCCTCAAAACATAATATAAATATAGGGAGTTTGTGGTTTGACATTTCCAAGATAGAGACGAGGGGACGGCCGTGGGTTCAAGTGTATAGACTTTCACAGAAACACAGTTATGCGCGAGTATGTTATTTTTTCAATACTGACAAGTTTCAGCCCCCCGGCCACGGCAACATTTCCAGTGAGATATGTCAATGTCAAATCTGCAGCGTCTGGTCTAAACTAATCCTACAATAAGAATACAATACAATGAGTTACATGGTTACAGTAGGTTAAATAATCACTATGCCTACATAATATAGGTCATATAAAAATCCTTGTACTCTGTTCTCCCAACATGCAGAGTATTATACACTGGGTATATACAATACACAGGGGGCAATTTTACCCCAACAGTCTGTGTGTCTGTGTGCATCTCTCTGAGTATCTCTGCATCTCTCTCTCACCTCTGTTGGCGCAGGGCTCGGGGGACAGAGCCAGGCTGCAGTACAGGGAGTTGAGCGCAGGCTGCAGGGCCTCAGAGTGGGACGGCTTCAGCCTGACAGCTAGGTTAGCCACTGCACACAGAGCAGCACGCAGCTGTGAGACACCACTCTCCACAACACAACAACGACAGTACTAACAGCAGTCCGAGGTGCTGAGTGCCGTGGCGCCGTGAGCCGATCACCGTGGTACAGCAGTCTGAAGTCAGTGTCGTCCGTCTCTCTCTCCGCAGAGCCGCTGCTCTGGACCACACACAGCAGCTGCTGCACCAGGGGCAGGGCACTGAGCGCTGAGAGAGAGAGAGAGGACTCGCTGACACACTTGGAAATTGGAAATAACATGGCACAACTGTACAATGGCCATAAACTTTAAAACTAATAGCAGCCGAATACAGAAGGTTTTATTGGCCCTTCCAGTCTGTGCCAGTGCAGGACTCTAATTTAACAACAATTGAGTTGATTGTCTTACTTTATTCTATTATACTTAGAGTTACTTATTCCTGGTAGGGAAGCTCACATTAATAATGAAGGCTGAGTTGAAACAAATCTCTAAGTGCCAAAGGTTGTTGTAACAATCTCCTGGTACTTAGGGAGTATTGCCAGAGTTATAGAAAATAAGGCCACATGAAGCAGATAAGGTGATATCCCATAGTATATTGCCCCCCCAAGTACCTTACCACAAATGTATTTATATACATATGTACAAGCTACAGACCTTTAGATACATGAAGCATACACTAAGCACTGTAGAGAATATACAAAGAACATAAAATATATTTAAAAAACATAACAAGAGAGGTAAACGGTGGCTTAGGACAAAGTCTCTTCAAAAACAAAAACAGAGATTCACAAAGTGAATAAATTCCTTCAGTATTGGACTGGTCTCACCCCTGCACCAGGAACAGTCTCTTGTAAATGGTCCTCTGGAATCCGGATGGAAATCCGAACAAGAATAGTCCAATAGATGGAAGAGAAAAATCCTTCCAACAAAAAACCATAAAACAAAGTCCTTGCAAGAAAATGAAAGAGCACCAAACAGGACAAATCCAAGAATAAAAAACAAAGTTCAAGTTAAAGAATCACAGGCAGAAATAAAGACCTATGCATCAAAGAAGGAGTCTATTGTCAAAGTAGGGATATAGTGTAGTCAAAAACAGGCCATAACAAAAACCCACTTCACTCTCGCTCCGCGTCTCTCGAAAAACACAAAAAGGAGCCTGCCTAAAACAGTGTGCTACCTAGAGATCCTGAAGTCACCCCCGCAACTCAAAAGCACCTGTGTTGCTCCCAGAAAAAAAAGAGGAAAAACTGGAAAAACCAGTATACCAGTCAAGCAACTTAAGCTCAAGAAGGGATGCAGCTTGACCAAGCCAGTTTAAGCTGACAAGTTACTGTGACTGCCTATATTGTTTTTCATTTGTTTGTTTTTTAAGAAATTGGAGTTACAAGGTTCTGCACTGAACACAAATCTACTAAGAAGTGTCTCCTTAAAACTCAACCATAAAAATAAAATAATAATAAAATAAAAAACTTCAGAAGGAATTATTTTCAACTGAGAGTTTGCTTGTACACTGTTACTTAACAAAAATATATTACACTGCACACAAATTATTTCTGACCAATCCAACATGGCCAAACGATATAAACAATGCACTTTTCTTGAACAAACCTGAACACAACTTTATACAGCAGGTCACACATCCTATGCATCATTATTTTCAGAGAAGATGCGTTTTGGAGGAATAGAAAATAAAACCTAAACAATAACAAAAGGCTTCCAGCAAATGTGTTGCTTGGCCCCATAATAAGTATTTGAACTGTTTCAAAGTGAAAGCTTCAGACCATTTTGTTGCGGTTTGCAAGTTAACAAGTTCTGCTGTCCAAACATGACACTATCCGTAAGTTAGCCACTGAAAGTGACTTAATCATACCCTGCAGAACATCCTTCGAAATTAAGCTTTTTCTATGATAGCCTGCAGTGGTTTTCAACCCTGATCCCGAAGGGCCTCCTCTGACTCCAGCAAGTCTGCAACAGCAGCCACACATTCCTCAGCCCAGTTAAAATGAGGCTCATTTTCACAAGTTAAACATGCATGTCTGTAGATTCTTGTATAGCAGCACTTTACACGCTTGTCCTGCTGCGTGGGGACATTTCTACACTTGTCAGGTTGACTGCAAAAGTATTGTATTTCATACTAATACAGTCATTCACATACCTTTTCTCTCCGGGACCAATTCATCTATCCGTAGCTAAAAGTGATTTCTTCATCAGGGAAAATGTCTCTTATCGCAAAGAGGCACAAATGTGGCTTCGGATCCACAAGAATTGGTTTCATTTTGCAGGTTGGATTTTTGTGCTCATCAGGAACTAGTCTACCCACAGAGCTGCCTTCCTTTGCAGCGTCAATGCTTTGTGCTAAAGAGAAGGACATATTCATCTTAGCCTGCATAGAGTCTACTTACTAACCTATTACCTAATTGTAACAGCCTTCTAGTCCAATATACATCAGTCAGTCAGCAGCTCTTAAGTCACAGAACTAGGGCATTTAGAGTCTACTGCCTAACTGGAACAGCCCTCTAGTCCATCACGTTTTGGATACAAGTAGCGAGCAGTTCTTAGGGTACAGAACAAAGGCAAAAAGAGACTACTCACCAAATGTATCCCGGACGAGCCCCCAAATTGTTAAGGTACAACCACTTCACCAGAAGTAAACCCTTCAGGTTCGCTGGGCTAGGAAAACCCCTGGACTAGGATAACCCAGCGCCGTCAGTGCAGGATGGTGGATCCTCCGCAGGAGACGAGCTCGGGAACAAAAAAGTCACCAACACAATGCCAGATCGTTTGTCTTCAGTTTATTTTTGCAACACCACACAGTTTTATACATGTCAGAAGTCAGAGTTGCGGGGCAGGACATATCATATACAGATCAAGTTGCTAGGCAGACATGGAATGTGTCCAATATCATAACCCCTAACACACTCGACAGTTTCGGTTGACATATCTGCACGGTTTGCCTAGCGCTAGATGACGTGGGACGCTATCTTATTGCTGGTTTGTCTGAAGAGCAGCATGTATATTGTTTATGTTGTCAGCTCTGAGCTGTTCC
This sequence comes from Amia ocellicauda, assembly GCF_036373705.1. NCBI lineage: Eukaryota > Metazoa > Chordata > Actinopteri > Amiiformes > Amiidae > Amia > Amia ocellicauda. The sequence goes on from NW_027103005.1 coordinate 166,443, forward strand.
TCAAAACATAATATAAATATAGGGAGTTTGTGGTTTGACATTTCCAAGATAGAGACGAGGGGACGGCCGTGGGTTCAAGTCTCTAGACTTTCACAGAAACACAGTTATGCGCGAGTATGTTATTTTTTCAATACTGACAAGTTTCAGCCCCCCGGCCACGGCAACATTTCCAGTGAGATATGTCAATGTCAAATCTGCAGCGTCTGGTCTAAACTAATCCTACAATAAGAATACAATACAATGAGTTACATGGTTACAGTAGGTTAAATAATCACTATGCCTACATAATATAGGTCATATAAAAATCCTTGTACTCTGTTCTCCCAACATGCAGAGTATTATACACTGGGTATATACAATACACAGGGGGCAATTTTACCCCAACAGTCTGTGTGTCTGTGTGCATCTCTCTGAGTATCTCTGCATCTCTCTCTCACCTCTGTTGGCGCACGGTTCGGTGGACAGAGCCAGGCTGCAGTAGAGGGAGTTGAGCGCAGGCTGCAGGGCCTCAGAGTGGGACGGCTTCAGCCTGACAGCCAGGTTAGCCACTGCACACAGAGCAGCACGCAGCTGTGAGACACCACTCTCCACAACACAACAACGACAGTACTAACAGCAGTCCGAGGTGCTGAGTGTCGTGGCGCCGTGAGCCGCTCACCGTGGTACAGCAGGCTGAAGTCAGTGTCGTCCGTCTCTCTCTCCGCAGAGCCGCTGCTCTGGACCACACACAGCAGCTGCTGCACCAGGGGCAGGGCACTGAGCGCTGAGAGAGAGAGAGAGAGAGAGAGAGAGAGAGAGAGAGAGAGAGAGAGAGGACTCGCTGACACACTTGGAAATTGGAAATAACATGGCACAACTGTACAATGGCCATAAACTTTAAAACTAATAGCAGCCGAATACAGAAGGTTTTATTGGCCCTTCCAGTCTGTGCCAGTGCAGGACTCTAATTTAACAACAATTGAGTTGATTGTCTTACTTTATTCTATTATACTTAGAGTTACTTATTCCTGGTAGGGAAGCTCACATTAATAATGAAGGCTGAGTTGAAACAAATCTCTAAGTGCCAAAGGTTGTTGTAACAATCTCCTGGTACTTAGGGAGTATTGCCAGAGTTATAGAAAATAAGGCCACATGAAGCAGATAAGGTGATATCCCATAGTATATTGCCCCCCCAAGTACCTTACCACAAATGTATTTATATACATATGTACAAGCTACAGACCTTTAGATACATTAAGCATACACTAAGCACTGTAGAGAATATACAAAGAACATAAATTATATTTAAAAAACATAACAAGAGAGGTAAACGGTGGCTTAGGACAAAGTCTCTTCAAAAACAAAAACAGAGATTCACAAAGTGAATAAAATCCTTCAGTATTGGACTGGTCTCACCCCTGCACCAGGAACAGTCTCTTGTAAATGGTCCTCTGGAATCCGGATGGAAATCCGAACAAGAATAGTCCAATAGATGGAAGAGAAAAATCCTTCCAACAAAAAACCATAAAACAAAGTCCTTGCAAAAAAATGAAAGAGCACCAAACAGGACAAATCCAAGAATAAAAAACAAAGTTCAAGTTAAAGAATCACAGGCAGAAATAAAGACCTATGCATCAAAGAAGGAGTCTATTGTCAAAGTAGGGATATAGTGTAGTCAAAAACAGGCCATAACAAAAACCCACTTCACTCTCGCTCCGCGTCTCTCGAAAAACACAAAAAGGAGCCTGCCTAAAACAGTGTGCTACCTAGAGATCCTGAAGTCACCCCCGCAGGCTATAGAGCAACACTCAAAAGCACCTGTGTTGCTCCCAGAAAAAAAAGAGGAAAAACTGGAAAAACCATTATACCAGTCAAGCAACTTAAGCTCAAGAAGGGAGGCAGCTTGACCAAGCCAGTTTAAGCTGACAAGTTACTGTGACTGCCTATATTGTTTTTCATTTGTTTGTTTTTTATGACATTGGAGTTACAAGGTTCTGCACTGAACACAAATCTACTAAGAAGTGTCTCCTTAAAACTCAACCATAAAAATAAAATAATAATAAAATAAAAAACTTCAGAAGGAATTATTTTCAACTGAGAGTTTGCTTGTACACTGTTACTTAACAAAAATATATTACACTGCACACAAATTATTTCTGACCAATCCAACATGGCCAAACGATATAAACAATGCACTTTTCTTGAACAAACCTGAACACAACTTTATACAGCAGGTCACACATCCTATGCATCATTATTTTCAGAGAAGATGCGTTTTGGAGGAATAGAAAATTAAACCTAAACAATAACAAAGGGCTTCCAGCAAATGTGTTGCTTGGCCCCATAATAAGTATTTGAACTGTTTCAAAGTGAAAGCTTCAGACCATTTTGTTGCGGTTTGCAAGTTAACAAGTTCTGCTGTCCAAACATGACACTATCCGTAAGTTAGCCACTGAAAGTGACTTAATCATACCCTGCAGAACATCCTTCGAAATTAAGCTTTTTCTATGATAGCCTGCAGTGGTTTTCAACCCTGATCCCGAAGGGCCTCCTCTGACTCCAGCAAGTCTGCAACAGCAGCCACACATTCCTCAGCCCAGTTAAAATGAGGCTCATTTTCACAAGTTAAACATGCATGTCTGTAGATTCTTGTATAGCAGCACTTTACACGCTTGTCCTGCTGCGTGGGGACATTTCTACACTTGTCAGGTTGACTGCAAAAGTATTGTATTTCATACTAATACAGTCATTCACATACCTTTTCTCTCCGGGACCAATTCATCTATCCGTAGCTAAAAGTGATTTCTTCATCAGGGAAAATGTCTCTTATCGCAAAGAGGCACAAATGTGGCTTCGGATCCACAAGAATTGGTTTCATTTTGCAGGTTGGATTTTTGTGCTCATCAGGAACTAGTCTACCCACAAAGATGCCTTCCTTTGCAGCGTCAATGCTTTGTGCTAAAGAGAAGGACATATTCATCTTAGCCTGCATAGAGTCTACTTACTAACCTATTACCTAATTGTAACAGCCTTCTAGTCCAATATACATCAGTCAGTCAGCAGCTCTTAAGTCACAGAACTAGGGCATTTAGAGTCTACTGCCTAACTGGAACAGCCCTCTAGTCCATCACGTTTTGGATACAAGTAGCGAGCAGTTCTTAGGGTACAGAACAAAGGCAAAAAGAGACTACTCACCAAATGTATCCCGGACGAGCCCCCAAATTGTTAAGGTACAACCACTTCACCAGAAGTAAACCCTTCAGGTTCGCTGGGCTAGGAAAACCCCTGGACTAGGATAACCCAGCGCCGTCAGTGCAGGATGGTGGATCCTCCGCAGGAGACGAGCTCGGGAACAAAAAAGTCACCAACACAATGCCAGATCGTTTGTCTTCAGTTTATTTTTGCAACACCACACAGTTTTATACATGTCAGAAGTCAGAGTTGCGGGGCAGGACATATCATATACAGATCTAGTTGCTAGACAGACATGGAATGTGTCCAATATCATAACCCCTAACACACTCGACAGTTTCGGTTGACATATCTGCACGGTTTGCCTAGCGCTAGATGACGTGGGACTCTATCTTATTGCTGGTTTGTCTGAAGAGCAGCATGTATATTGTTTATGTTGTCAGCTCTGAGCTCTTTCTCAAAACATAATATAAATATAGGGAGTTTGTGGTTTGACATTTCCAAGATAGAGACGAGGGGACGGCCGTGGGTTCAAGTGTCTAGACTTTCACAGAAACACAGTTATGCGCGAGTATGTTATTTTTTCAATACTGACAAGTTTCAGCCCCCCGGCCACGGCAACATTTCCAGTGAGATAAGTCAATGTCAAATCTGCAGCGTCTGGTCTAAACTAATCCTACAATAAGAATACAATACAATGAGTTACATGGTTACAGTAGGTTAAATAATCACTATGCCTACATAATATAGGTCATATAAAAATCCTTGTACTCTGTTCTCCGAACATGCAGAATATTATACACTGGGTATATAAAATACACAGGGGGCAATTTTACCCCAACAGTCTGTGTGTCTGTGTGCATCTCTCTGAGTATCTCTGCATCTCTCTCTCACCTCTGTTGGCGCACGGTTCGGTGGACAGAGCCAGGCTGCAGTAGAGGGAGTTGAGCGCAGGCTGCAGGGCCTCAGAGTGGGACGGCTTCAGCCTGACAGCCAGGTTAGCCACTGCACACAGAGCAGCACGCAGCTGTGAGACACCACTCTCCACAACACAACAACGACAGTACTAACAGCAGTCCGAGGTGCTGAGTGCCGTGGCGCCGTGAGCCGCTCACCGTGGTACAGCAGGCTGAAGTCAGTGTCGTCCGTCTCTCTCTCCGCAGAGCCGCTGCTCTGGACCACACACAGCAGCTGCTGCACCAGGGGCAGGGCACTGAGCGCTGAGAGAGAGAGAGAGAGAGAGAGAGAGAGAGAGAGAGAGAGAGAGAGAGGACTCGCTGACACACTTGGAAATTGGAAATAACATGGCACAACTGTACAATGGCCATAAACTTTAAAACTAATAGCAGCCGAATACAGAAGGTTTTATTGGCCCTTCCAGTCTGTGCCAGTGCAGGACTCTAATTTAACAACAATTGAGTTGATTGTCTTACTTTATTCTATTATACTTAGAGTTACTTATTCCTGGTAGGGAGGCTCACATTAATAATGAAGGCTGAGTTGAAACAAATCTCTAAGTGCCAAAGGTTGTTGTAACAATCTCCTGGTACTTAGGGAGTATTGCCAGAGTTATAGAAAATAAGGCCACATGAAGCAGATAAGGTGATATCCCATAGTATATTGCCCCCCCAAGTACCTTACCACAAATGTATTTATATACATATGTACAAGCTACAGACCTTTAGATACATTAAGCATACACTAAGCACTGTAGAGAATATACAAAGAACATAAAATATATTTAAAAAACATAACAAGAGAGGTAAACGGTGGCTTAGGACAAAGTCTCTTCAAAAACAAAAACAGAGATTCACAAAGTGAATAAAATCCTTCAGTATTGGACTGGTCTCACCCCTGCACCAGGAACAGTCTCTTGTAAATGGTCCTCTGGAATCCGGATGGAAATCCGAACAAGAATAGTCCAATAGATGGAAGAGAAAAATCCTTCCAACAAAAAACCATAAAACAAAGTCCTTGCAAAAAAATGAAAGAGCACCAAACAGGACAAATCCAAGAATAAAAAACAAAGTTCAAGTTAAAGATTCACAGGCAGAAATAAAGACCTATGCATCAAAGAAGGAGTCTATTGTCAAAGTAGGGATATAGTGTAGTCAAAAACAGGCCATAACAAAAACCCACTTCACTCTCGCTCCGCGTCTCTCGAAAAACACAAAAAGGAGCCTGCCTAAAACAGTGTGCTACCTAGAGATCCTGAAGTCACCCCCGCAACTCAAAAGCACCTGTGTTGCTCCCAGAAAAAAAGAGGAAAAACTGGAAAAACCAGTATACCAGTCAAGCAACTTAAGCTCAAGAAGGGAGGCAGCTTGACCAAGCCAGTTTAAGCTGACAAGTTACTGTGACTGCCTATATTGTTTTTCATTTGTTTGTTTTTTATGACATTGGAGTTACAAGGTTCTGCACTGAACACAAATCTACTAAGAAGTGTCTCCTTAAAACTCAACCATAAAAATAAAATAATAATAAAATAAAAAACTTCAGAAGGAATTATTTTCAACTGAGAGTTTGCTTGTACACTGTTACTTAACAAAAATATATTACACTGCACACAAATTATTTCTGACCAATCCAACATGGCCAAACGATATAAACAATGCACTTTTCTTGAACAAACCTGAACACAACTTTATACAGCAGGTCACACATCCTATGCATCATTATTTTCAGAGAAGATGCGTTTTGGAGGAATAGAAAATAAAACCTAAACAATAACAAAAGGCTTCCAGCAAATGTGTTGCTTGGCCCCATAATAAGTATTTGAACTGTTTCAAAGTGAAAGCTTCAGACCATTTTGTTGCGGTTTGCAAGTTAACAAGTTCTGCTGTCCAAACATGACACTATCCGTAAGTTAGCCACTGAAAGTGACTTAATCATACCCTGCAGAACATCCTTCGAAATTAAGCTTTTTCTATGATAGCCTGCAGTGGTTTTCAACCCTGATCCCGAAGGGCCTCCTCTGACTCCAGCAAGTCTGCAACAGCAGCCACACATTCCTCAGCCCAGTTAAAACGAGGCTCATTTTCACAAGTTAAACATGCATGTCTGTAGATTCTTGTATAGCAGGACTTTACACGCTTGTCCTTCTGCGTGGGGACATTTCTACACTTGTCAGGTTGACTGCAAAAGTATTGTATTTCATACTAATACAGTCATTCACATACCTTTTCTCTCCGGGGCCAATTCATCTCTCCGTAGCTAAAAGTGATTTCTTCATCAGGGAAAATGTCTCTTATCGCAAAGAGGCACAGATGTGGCTTCGGATCCACAAGAATCGGTTTCATTTTGCAGGTTGGATTTTTGTGCTCATCAGGAACTAGTCTACCCACAGAGCTGCCTTCCATTGCAGCGTCAATGCTTTGTGCTAAAGAGAAGGACATATTCATCTTAGCCTGCATAGAGTCTACTTACTAACCTATTACCTAATTGTAACAGCCTTCTAGTCCAATATACATCAGTCAGTCAGCAGCTCTTAAGTCACAGAACTAGGGCATTTAGAGTCTACTGCCTAACTGGAACAGCCCTCTAGTCCATCACGTTTTGGATACAAGTAGCGAGCAGTTCTTAGGGTACAGAACAAAGGCAAAAAGAGACTACTCACCAAATGTATCCCGGACGAGCCCCCAAATTGTTAAGGTACAACCACTTCACCAGAAGTAAACCCTTCAGGTTCGCTGGGCTAGGAAAACCCCTGGACTAGGATAACCCAGCGCCGTCAGTGCAGGATGGTGGATCCTCCGCAGGAGACGAGCTCGGGAACAAAAAAGTCACCAACACAATGCCAGATCGTTTGTCTTCAGTTTATTTTTGCAACACCACACAGTTTTATACATGTCAGAAGTCAGAGTTGCGTGGCAGGACATATCATATACAGATCTAGTTGCTAGGCAGACATGGAATGTGTCCAATATCATAACCCCTAACACACTCGACAGTTTCGGTTGACATATCTGCACGGTTTGCCTAGCGCTAGATGACGTGGGACGCTATCTTATTGCTGGTTTGTCTGAAGAGCAGCATGTATATTGTTTATGTTGTCAGCTCTGAGCTGTTCCTCAAAACATAATATAAATATAGGGAGTTTGTGGTTTGACATTTCCAAGATAGAGACGAGGGGACGGCCGTGGGTTCAAGTCTCTAGACTTTCACAGAAACACAGTTATGCGCGAGTATGTTATTTTTGCAATAATGACAAGTTTCAGCCCCCCGGCCACGGCAACATTTCCAGTGAGATATGTCAATGTCAAATCTGCAGCGTCTGGTCTAAACTAATCCTACAATAAGAATACAATACAATGAGTTACATGGTTACAGTAGGTTAAATAATCACTATGCCTACATAATATAGGTCATATAAAAATCCTTGTACTCTGTTCTCCCAACATGCAGAGTATTATACACTGGGTATATACAATACACAGGGGGCAATTTTACCCCAACAGTCTGTGTGCATCTCTCTGAGTATCTCTGCATCTCTCTCTCACCTCTGTTGGCGCAGGGCTCGGGGGACAGAGCCAGGCTGCAGTACAGGGAGTTGAGCGCAGGCCGCAGGGCCTCAGAGTGGGACGGCTTCAGCCTGACAGCCAGGTTAGCCACTGCACACAGAGCAGCACGCAGCTGTGAGACACCACTCTCCACAACACAACAACGACAGTACTAACAGCAGTCCGAGGTGCTGAGTGCCGTGGCGCCGTGAGCCGATCACCGTGGTACAGCAGTCTGAAGTCAGTGTCGTCCGTCTCTCTCTCCGCAGAGCTGCTGCTCTGGACCACACACAGCAGCTGCTGCACCAGGGGCAGGGCACTGAGCGCTGAGAGAGAGAGAGAGAGGACTCGCTGACACACTTGGAAATTGGAAATAACATGGCACAACTGTACAATGGCCATAAACTTTAAAACTAATAGCAGCCGAATACAGAAGGTTTTATTGGCCCTTCCAGTCTGTGCCAGTGCAGGACTCTAATTTAACAACAATTGAGTTGATTGTCTTACTTTATTCTATTATACTTAGAGTTACTTATTCCTGGTAGGGAAGCTCACATTAATAATGAAGGCTGAGTTGAAACAAATCTCTAAGTGCCAAAGGTTGTTGTAACAATCTCCTGGTACTTAGGGAGTATTGCCAGAGTTATAGAAAATAAGGCCACATGAAGCAGATAAGGTGATATCCCATAGTATATTGCCCCCCCAAGTACCTTACCACAAATTTATTTATATACATATGTACAAGCTACAGACCTTTAGACACATTAAGCATACACTAAGCACTGTAGAGAATATACAAAGAACATAAAATATATTTAAAAAACATAACAAGAGAGGTAAACGGTGGCTTAGGACAAAGTCTCTTCAAAAACAAAAACAGAGATTCACAAAGTGAATAAAATCCTTCAGTATTGGACTGGTCTCACCCCTGCACCAGGAACAGTCTCTTGTAAATGGTCCTCTGGAATCCGGATGGAAATCCGAACAAGAATAGTCCAATAGATGGAAGAGAAAAATCCTTCCAACAAAAAACCATAAAACAAAGTCCTTGCAAAAAAATGAAAGAGCACCAAACAGGACAAATCCAAGAATAAAAAACAAAGTTCAAGTTAAAGAATCACAGGCAGAAATAAAGACCTATGCATCAAAGAAGGAGTCTATTGTCAAAGTAGGGATATAGTGTAGTCAAAAACAGGCCATAACAAAAACCCACTTCACTCTCGCTCCGCGTCTCTCGAAAAACACAAAAAGGAGCCTGCCTAAAACAGTATGCTACCTAGAGATCCTGAAGTCACCCCCGCAACTCAAAAGCACCTGTGTTGCTCCCAGAAAAAAAAGAGGAAAAACTGGAAAAACCAGTATACCAGTCAAGCAACTTAAGCTCAAGAAGGGAGGCAGCTTGACCAAGCCAGTTTAAGCTGACAAGTTACTGTGACTGCCTATATTGTTTTTCATTTGTTTGTTTTTTATGACATTGGAGTTACAAGGTTCTGCACTGAACACAAATCTACTAAGAAGTGTCTCCTTAAAACTCAACCATAAAAATAAAATAATAATAAAATAAAAAACTTCAGAAGGAATTATTTTCAACTGAGAGTTTGCTTGTACACTGTTACTTAACAAAAATATATTACACTGCACACAAATTATTTCTGACCAATCCAACATGGCCAAACGATATAAACAATGCACTTTTCTTGAACAAACCTGAACACAACTTTATACAGCAGGTCACACATCCTATGCATCATTATTTTCAGAGAAGATGCGTTTTGGAGGAATAGAAAATAAAATCTAAACAATAACAAAAGGCTTCCAGCAAATGTGTTGCTTGGCCCCATAATAAGTATTTGAACTGTTTCAAAGTGAAAGCTTCAGACCATTTTGTTGCGGTTTGCAAGTTAACAAGTTCTGCTGTCCAAACATGACACTATCCGTAAGTTAGCCACTCAAAGTGACTTAATCATACCCTGCAGAACATCCTTCGAAATTAAGCTTTTTCTATGATAGCCTGCAGTGGTTCTCAACCCTGATCCCGAAGGGCCTCCTCTGACTCCAGCAAGTCTGCAACAGCAGCCACACATTCCTCAGCCCAGTTAAAATGAGGCTCATTTTCACAAGTTAAACATGCATGTCTGTAGATTCTTGTATAGCAGGACTTTACACGCTTGTCCTGCTACGTGGGGACATTTCTACACTTGTCAGGTTGACTGCAAAAGTATTGTATTTCATACTAATACAGTCATTCACATACCTTTTCTCTCCGGGGCCAATTCATCTCTCCATAGCTAAAAGTGATTTCTTCATCAGGGAAAATGTCTCTTATCGCAAAGAGGCACAAATGTGGCTTGGGATCCACAAGAATTGGTTTCACTTTGCAGGTTGGATTTTTGTGCTCATCAGGAACTAGTCTACCCACAGAGCTGCCTTCCTTTGCAGCGTCAATGCTTTGTGCTAAAGAGAAGGACATATTCATCTTAGCCTGCATAGAGTCTACTTACTAACCTATTACCTAATTGTAACAGCCTTCTAGTCCAATATACATCAGTCAGTCAGCAGCTCTTAAGTCACAGAACTAGGGCATTTAGAGTCTACTGCCTAACTGGAACAGCCCTCTAGTCCATCACGTTTTGGATACAAGTAGCGAGCAGTTCTTAGGGTACAGAACAAAGGCAAAAAGAGACTACTCACCAAATGTATCCCGGACAAGCCCCCAAATTGTTAAGGTACAACCACTTCACCAGAAGTAAACCCTTCAGGTTCGCTGGGCTAGGAAAACCCCTGGACTAGGATAACCCAGCGCCGTCAGTGCAGGATGGTGGATCCTCTGCAAGAGACGAGCTCGGGAACAAAAAAGTCACCAACACAATGCCAGATCGTTTGTCTTCAGTTTATTTTTGCAACACCACACAGTTTTATACATGTCAGAAGTCAGAGTTGCGGGGCAGGACATATCATATACAGATCTAGTTGCTAGGCAGACATGGAATGTGTCCAATATCATAACCCCTAACACACTCGACAGTTTCGGTTGACATATCTGCACGGTTTGCCTAGCGCTAGATGACGTGGGACGCTATCTTATTGCTGGTTTGTCTGAAGAGCAGCATGTATATTGTTTATGTTGTCAGCTCTGAGCTGTTCCTCAAAACATAATATAAATATAGGGAGTTTGTGGTTTGACATTTCCAAGATAGAGACGAGGGGACGGCCGTGGGTTCAAGTCTCTAGACTTTCACAGAAACACAGTTATGCGCGAGTATGTTATTTTTGCAATAATGACAAGTTTCAGCCCCCCGGCCACGGCAACATTTCCAGTGAGATATGTCAATGTCAAATCTGCAGCGTCTGGTCTAAACTAATCCTACAATAAGAATACAATACAATGAGTTACATGGTTACAGTAGGTTAAATAATCACTATGCCTACATAATATAGGTCAATAAAAATCCTTGTACTCTGTTCTCCCAACATGCAGAGTATTATACACTGGGTATATACAATACACAGGGGGCAATTTTACCCCAACAGTCTGTGTGTCTGTGTGCATCTCTCTGAGTATCTCTGCATCTCTCTCTCACCTCTGTTGGCGCAGGGCTCGGGAGACAGAGCCAGGCTGCAGTACAGGGAGTTGAGCGCAGGCTGCAGGGCCTCAGAGTGGGACGGCTTCAGCCTGACAGCCAGGTTAGCTACTGCACACAGAGCAGCACGCAGCTGTGAGACACCACTCTCCACAACACAACAACGACAGTACTAACAGCAGTCCGAGGTGCTGAGTGCCGTGGCGCCGTGAGCCGCTCACTGTGGTACAGCAGTCTGAAGTCAGTGTCGTCCGTCTCTCTCTCCGCAGAGCCGCTGCTCTGGACCACACACAGCAGCTGCTGCACCAGGGGCAGGGCACTGAGCGCTGAGAGAGAGAGAGAGGACTCGCTGACACACTTGGAAATTGGAAATAACATGGCACAACTGTACAATGGCCATAAACTTTAAAACTAATAGCAGCCGAATACAGAAGGTTTTATTGGCCCTTCCAGTCTGTGCCAGTGCAGGACTCTAATTTAACAACAATTGAGTTGATTGTCTTACTTTATGCTATTATACTTAGAGTTACTTATTCCTGGTAGGGAAGCTCACATTAATAATGAAGGCTGAGTTGAAACAAATCTCTAAGTGCCAAAGGTTGTTGTAACAATCTCCTGGTACTTAGGGAGTATTGCCAGAGTTATAGAAAATAAGGCCACATGAAGCAGATAAGGTGATATCCCATAGTATATTGCCCCCCCAAGTACCTTACCACAAATGTATTTATATACATATGTACAAGCTACAGACCTTTAGATACATGAAGCATACACTAAGCACTGTAGAGAATATACAAAGAACATAAAATATATTTAAAAAACATAACAAGAGAGGTAAACGGTGGCTTAGGACAAAGTCTCTTCAAAAACAAAAACAGAGATTCACAAAGTGAATAAAATCCTTCAGTATTGGACTGGTCTCACCCCTGCACCAGGAACAGTCTCTTGTAAATGGTCCTCTGGAATCCGGATGGAAATCCGAACAAGAATAGTCCAATAGATGGAAGAGAAAAATCCTTCCAACAAAAAACCATAAAACAAAGTCCTTGCAAAAAAATGAAAGAGCACCAAACAGGACAAATCCAAGAATAAAAAACAAAGTTCAAGTTAAAGAATCACAGGCAGAAATAAAGACCTATGCATCAAAGAAGGAGTCTATTGTCAAAGTAGGGATATAGTGTAGTCAAAAACAGGCCATAACAAAAACCCACTTCACTCTCGCTCCGCGTCTCTCGAAAAACACAAAAAGGAGCCTGCCTAAAACAGTATGCTACCTAGAGATCCTGAAGTCACCCCCGCAACTCAAAAGCACCTGTGTTGCTCCCAGAAAAAAAAGAGGAAAAACTGGAAAAACCAGTATACCAGTCAAGCAACTTAAGCTCAAGAAGGGAGGCAGCTTGACCAAGCCAGTTTAAGCTGACAAGTTACTGTGACTGCCTATATTGTTTTTCATTTGTTTGTTTTTTATGACATTGGAGTTACAAGGTTCTGCACTGAACACAAATCTACTAAGAAGTGTCTCCTTAAAACTCAACCATAAAAATAAAATAATAATAAAATAAAAAACTTCAGAAGGAATTATTTTCAACTGAGAGTTTGCTTGTACACTGTTACTTAACAAAAATATATTACACTGCACACAAATTATTTTTGACCAATCCAACATGTCCAAACGATATAAACAATGCACTTTTCTTGAACAAACCTGAACACAACTTTATACAGCAGGTCACACATCCTATGCATCATTATTTTCAGAGAAGATGCGTTTTGGAGGAATAGAAAATAAAATCTAAACAATAACAAAAGGCTTCCAGCAAATGTGTTGCTTGGCCCCATAATAAGTATTTGAACTGTTTCAAAGTGAAAGCTTCAGACCATTTTGTTGCGGTTTGCAAGTTAACAAGTTCTGCTGTCCAAACATGACACTATCCGTAAGTTAGCCACTCAAAGTGACTTAATCATACCCTGCAGAACATCCTTCGAAATTAAGCTTTTTCTATGATAGCCTGCAGTGGTTCTCAACCCTGATCCCGAAGGGCCTCCTCTGACTCCAGCAAGTCTGCAACAGCAGCCACACATTCCTCAGCCCAGTTAAAATGAGGCTCATTTTCACAAGTTAAACATGCATGTCTGTAGATTCTTGTATAGCAGGACTTTACACGCTTGTCCTGCTACGTGGGGACATTTCTACACTTGTCAGGTTGACTGCAAAAGTATTGTATTTCATACTAATACAGTCATTCACATACCTTTTCTCTCCGGGGCCAATTCATCTCTCCATAGCTAAAAGTGATTTCTTCATCAGGGAAAATGTCTCTTATCGCAAAGAGGCACAGATGTGGCTTCGGATCCACAAGAATCGGTTTCATTTTGCAGGTTGGATTTTTGTGCTCATCAGGAACTAGTCTACCCACAGAGCTGCCTTCCATTGCAGCGTCAATGCTTTGTGCTAAAGAGAAGGACATATTCATCTTAGCCTGCATAGAGTCTACTTACTAACCTATTACCTAATTGTAACAGCCTTCTAGTCCAATATACATCAGTCAGTCAGCAGCTCTTAAGTCACAGAACTAGGGCATTTAGAGTCTACTGCCTAACTGGAACAGCCCTCTAGTCCATCACGTTTTGGATACAAGTAGCGAGCAGTTCTTAGGGTACAGAACAAAGGCAAAAAGAGACTACTCACCAAATGTATCCCGGACGAGCCCCCAAATTGTTAAGGTACAACCACTTCACCAGAAGTAAACCCTTCAGGTTCGCTGGGCTAGGAAAACCCCTGGACTAGGATAACCCAGCGCCGTCAGTGCAGGATGGTGGATCCTCCGCAGGAGACGAGCTCGGGAACAAAAAAGTCACCAACACAATGCCAGATCGTTTGTCTTCAGTTTATTTTTGCAACACCACACAGTTTTATACATGTCAGAAGTCAGAGTTGCGTGGCAGGACATATCATATACAGATCTAGTTGCTAGGCAGACATGGAATGTGTCCAATATCATAACCCCTAACACACTCGACAGTTTCGGTTGACATATCTGCACGGTTTGCCTAGCGCTAGATGACGTGGGACGCTATCTTATTGCTGGTTTGTCTGAAGAGCAGCATGTATATTGTTTATGTTGTCAGCTCTGAGCTGTTCCTCAAAACATAATATAAATATAGGGAGTTTGTGGTTTGACATTTCCAAGATAGAGACGAGGGGACGGCCGTGGGTTCAAGTCTCTAGACTTTCACAGAAACACAGTTATGCGCGAGTATGTTATTTTTGCAATAATGACAAGTTTCAGCCCCCCGGCCACGGCAACATTTCCAGTGAGATATGTCAATGTCAAATCTGCAGCGTCTGGTCTAAACTAATCCTACAATAAGAATACAATACAATGAGTTACATGGTTACAGTAGGTTAAATAATCACTATGCCTACATAATATAGGTCATATAAAAATCCTTGTACTCTGTTCTCCCAACATGCAGAGTATTATACACTGGGTATATACAATACACAGGGGGCAATTTTACCCCAACAGTCTGTGTGTCTGTGTGCATCTCTCTGAGTATCTCTGCATCTCTCTCTCACCTCTGTTGGCGCAGGGCTCGGGGGACAGAGCCAGGCTGCAGTACAGGGAGTTGAGCGCAGGCCGCAGGGCCTCAGAGTGGGACGGCTTCAGCCTGACAGCCAGGTTAGCCACTGCACACAGAGCAGCACGCAGCTGTGAGACACCACTCTCCACAACACAACAACGACAGTACTAACAGCAGTCCGAGGTGCTGAGTGCTGTGGCGCCGTGAGCCGATCACCGTGGTACAGCAGTCTGAAGTCAGTGTCGTCCGTCTCTCTCTCCGCAGAGCTGCTGCTCTGGACCACACACAGCAGCTGCTGCACCAGGGGCAGGGCACTGAGCGCTGAGAGAGAGAGAGAGAGGACTCGCTGACACACTTGGAAATTGGAAATAACATGGCACAACTGTACAATGGCCATAAACTTTAAAACTAATAGCAGCCGAATACAGAAGGTTTTATTGGCCCTTCCAGTCTGTGCCAGTGCAGGACTCTAATTTAACAACAATTGAGTTGATTGTCTTACTTTATTCTATTATACTTAGAGTTACTTATTCCTGGTAGGGAAGCTCACATTAATAATGAAGGCTGAGTTGAAACAAATCTCTAAGTGCCAAAGGTTGTTGTAACAATCTCCTGGTACTTAGGGAGTATTGCCAGAGTTATAGAAAATAAGGCCACATGAAGCAGATAAGGTGATATCCCATAGTATATTGCCCCCCCAAGTACCTTACCACAAATTTATTTATATACATATGTACAAGCTACAGACCTTTAGACACATTAAGCATACACTAAGCACTGTAGAGAATATACAAAGAACATAAAATATATTTAAAAAACATAACAAGAGAGGTAAACGGTGGCTTAGGACAAAGTCTCTTCAAAAACAAAAACAGAGATTCACAAAGTGAATAAAATCCTTCAGTATTGGACTGGTCTCACCCCTGCACCAGGAACAGTCTCTTGTAAATGGTCCTCTGGAATCCGGATGGAAATCCGAACAAGAATAGTCCAATAGATGGAAGAGAAAAATCCTTCCAACAAAAAACCATAAAACAAAGTCCTTGCAAAAAAATGAAAGAGCACCAAACAGGACAAATCCAAGAATAAAAAACAAAGTTCAAGTTAAAGAATCACAGGCAGAAATAAAGACCTATGCATCAAAGAAGGAGTCTATTGTCAAAGTAGGGATATAGTGTAGTCAAAAACAGGCCATAACAAAAACCCACTTCACTCTCGCTCCGCGTCTCTCGAAAAACACAAAAAGGAGCCTGCCTAAAACAGTGTGCTACCTAGAGATCCTGAAGTCACCCCCGCAGGCTATAGAGCAACACTCAAAAGCACCTGTGTTGCTCCCAGAAAAAAAAGAGGAAAAACTGGAAAAACCAGTATACCAGTCAAGCAACTTAAGCTCAAGAAGGGAGGCAGCTTGACCAAGCCAGTTTAAGCTGACAAGTTACTGTGACTGCCTATATTGTTTTTCATTTGTTTGTTTTTTATGACATTGGAGTTACAAGGTTCTGCACTGAACACAAATCTACTAAGAAGTGTCTCCTTAAAACTCAACCATAAAAATAAAATAATAATAAAATAAAAAACTTCAGAAGGAATTATTTTCAACTGAGAGTTTGCTTGTACACTGTTACTTAACAAAAATATATTACACTGCACACAAATTATTTTTGACCAATCCAACATGTCCAAACGATATAAACAATGCACTTTTCTTGAACAAACCTGAACACAACTTTATACAGCAGGTCACACATCCTATGCATCATTATTTTCAGAGAAGATGCGTTTTGGAGGAATAGAAAATAAAATCTAAACAATAACAAAAGGCTTCCAGCAAATGTGTTGCTTGGCCCCATAATAAGTATTTGAACTGTTTCAAAGTGAAAGCTTCAGACCATTTTGTTGCGGTTTGCAAGTTAACAAGTTCTGCTGTCCAAACATGACACTATCCGTAAGTTAGCCACTCAAAGTGACTTAATCATACCCTGCAGAACATCCTTCGAAATTAAGCTTTTTCTATGATAGCCTGCAGTGGTTCTCAACCCTGATCCCGAAGGGCCTCCTCTGACTCCAGCAAGTCTGCAACAGCAGCCACACATTCCTCAGCCCAGTTAAAATGAGGCTCATTTTCACAAGTTAAACATGCATGTCTGTAGATTCTTGTATAGCAGGACTTTACACGCTTGTCCTGCTACGTGGGGACATTTCTACACTTGTCAGGTTGACTGCAAAAGTATTGTATTTCATACTAATACAGTCATTCACATACCTTTTCTCTCCGGGGCCAATTCATCTCTCCATAGCTAAAAGTGATTTCTTCATCAGGGAAAATGTCTCTTATCGCAAAGAGGCACAGATGTGGCTTCGGATCCACAAGAATCGGTTTCATTTTGCAGGTTGGATTTTTGTGCTCATCAGGAACTAGTCTACCCACAGAGCTGCCTTCCATTGCAGCGTCAATGCTTTGTGCTAAAGAGAAGGACATATTCATCTTAGCCTGCATAGAGTCTACTTACTAACCTATTACCTAATTGTAACAGCCTTCTAGTCCAATATACATCAGTCAGTCAGCAGCTCTTAAGTCACAGAACTAGGGCATTTAGAGTCTACTGCCTAACTGGAACAGCCCTCTAGTCCATCACGTTTTGGATACAAGTAGCGAGCAGTTCTTAGGGTACAGAACAAAGGCAAAAAGAGACTACTCACCAAATGTATCCCGGACGAGCCCCCAAATTGTTAAGGTACAACCACTTCACCAGAAGTAAACCCTTCAGGTTCGCTGGGCTAGGAAAACCCCTGGACTAGGATAACCCAGCGCCGTCAGTGCAGGATGGTGGATCCTCCGCAGGAGACGAGCTCGGGAACAAAAAAGTCACCAACACAATGCCAGATCGTTTGTCTTCAGTTTATTTTTGCAACACCACACAGTTTTATACATGTCAGAAGTCAGAGTTGCGTGGCAGGACATATCATATACAGATCTAGTTGCTAGGCAGACATGGAATGTGTCCAATATCATAACCCCTAACACACTCGACAGTTTCGGTTGACATATCTGCACGGTTTGCCTAGCGCTAGATGACGTGGGACGCTATCTTATTGCTGGTTTGTCTGAAGAGCAGCATGTATATTGTTTATGTTGTCAGCTCTGAGCTGTTCCTCAAAACATAATATAAATATAGGGAGTTTGTGGTTTGACATTTCCAAGATAGAGACGAGGGGACGGCCGTGGGTTCAAGTCTCTAGACTTTCACAGAAACACAGTTATGCGCGAGTATGTTATTTTTGCAATAATGACAAGTTTCAGCCCCCCGGCCACGGCAACATTTCCAGTGAGATATGTCAATGTCAAATCTGCAGCGTCTGGTCTAAACTAATCCTACAATAAGAATACAATACAATGAGTTACATGGTTACAGTAGGTTAAATAATCACTATGCCTACATAATATAGGTCATATAAAAATCCTTGTACTCTGTTCTCCCAACATGCAGAGTATTATACACTGGGTATATACAATACACAGGGGGCAATTTTACCCCAACAGTCTGTGTGTCTGTGTGCATCTCTCTGAGTATCTCTGCATCTCTCTCTCACCTCTGTTGGCGCAGGGCTCGGGGGACAGAGCCAGGCTGCAGTACAGGGAGTTGAGCGCAGGCCGCAGGGCCTCAGAGTGGGACGGCTTCAGCCTGACAGCCAGGTTAGCCACTGCACACAGAGCAGCACGCAGCTGTGAGACACCACTCTCCACAACACAACAACGACAGTACTAACAGCAGTCCGAGGTGCTGAGTGCTGTGGCGCCGTGAGCCGATCACCGTGGTACAGCAGTCTGAAGTCAGTGTCGTCCGTCTCTCTCTCCGCAGAGCTGCTGCTCTGGACCACACACAGCAGCTGCTGCACCAGGGGCAGGGCACTGAGCGCTGAGAGAGAGAGAGAGAGGACTCGCTGACACACTTGGAAATTGGAAATAACATGGCACAACTGTACAATGGCCATAAACTTTAAAACTAATAGCAGCCGAATACAGAAGGTTTTATTGGCCCTTCCAGTCTGTGCCAGTGCAGGACTCTAATTTAACAACAATTGAGTTGATTGTCTTACTTTATTCTATTATACTTAGAGTTACTTATTCCTGGTAGGGAAGCTCACATTAATAATGAAGGCTGAGTTGAAACAAATCTCTAAGTGCCAAAGGTTGTTGTAACAATCTCCTGGTACTTAGGGAGTATTGCCAGAGTTATAGAAAATAAGGCCACATGAAGCAGATAAGGTGATATCCCATAGTATATTGCCCCCCCAAGTACCTTACCACAAATTTATTTATATACATATGTACAAGCTACAGACCTTTAGACACATTAAGCATACACTAAGCACTGTAGAGAATATACAAAGAACATAAAATATATTTAAAAAACATAACAAGAGAGGTAAACGGTGGCTTAGGACAAAGTCTCTTCAAAAACAAAAACAGAGATTCACAAAGTGAATAAAATCCTTCAGTATTGGACTGGTCTCACCCCTGCACCAGGAACAGTCTCTTGTAAATGGTCCTCTGGAATCCGGATGGAAATCCGAACAAGAATAGTCCAATAGATGGAAGAGAAAAATCCTTCCAACAAAAAACCATAAAACAAAGTCCTTGCAAAAAAATGAAAGAGCACCAAACAGGACAAATCCAAGAATAAAAAACAAAGTTCAAGTTAAAGAATCACAGGCAGAAATAAAGACCTATGCATCAAAGAAGGAGTCTATTGTCAAAGTAGGGATATAGTGTAGTCAAAAACAGGCCATAACAAAAACCCACTTCACTCTCGCTCCGCGTCTCTCGAAAAACACAAAAAGGAGCCTGCCTAAAACAGTGTGCTACCTAGAGATCCTGAAGTCACCCCCGCAGGCTATAGAGCAACACTCAAAAGCACCTGTGTTGCTCCCAGAAAAAAAAGAGGAAAAACTGGAAAAACCAGTATACCAGTCAAGCAACTTAAGCTCAAGAAGGGAGGCAGCTTGACCAAGCCAGTTTAAGCTGACAAGTTACTGTGACTGCCTATATTGTTTTTCATTTGTTTGTTTTTTATGACATTGGAGTTACAAGGTTCTGCACTGAACACAAATCTACTAAGAAGTGTCTCCTTAAAACTCAACCATAAAAATAAAATAATAATAAAATAAAAAACTTCAGAAGGAATTATTTTCAACTGAGAGTTTGCTTGTACACTGTTACTTAACAAAAATATATTACACTGCACACAAATTATTTTTGACCAATCCAACATGTCCAAACGATATAAACAATGCACTTTTCTTGAACAAACCTGAACACAACTTTATACAGCAGGTCACACATCCTATGCATCATTATTTTCAGAGAAGATGCGTTTTGGAGGAATAGAAAATAAAATCTAAACAATAACAAAAGGCTTCCAGCAAATGTGTTGCTTGGCCCCATAATAAGTATTTGAACTGTTTCAAAGTGAAAGCTTCAGACCATTTTGTTGCGGTTTGCAAGTTAACAAGTTCTGCTGTCCAAACATGACACTATCCGTAAGTTAGCCACTCAAAGTGACTTAATCATACCCTGCAGAACATCCTTCGAAATTAAGCTTTTTCTATGATAGCCTGCAGTGGTTCTCAACCCTGATCCCGAAGGGCCTCCTCTGACTCCAGCAAGTCTGCAACAGCAGCCACACATTCCTCAGCCCAGTTAAAATGAGGCTCATTTTCACAAGTTAAACATGCATGTCTGTAGATTCTTGTATAGCAGGACTTTACACGCTTGTCCTGCTACGTGGGGACATTTCTACACTTGTCAGGTTGACTGCAAAAGTATTGTATTTCATACTAATACAGTCATTCACATACCTTTTCTCTCCGGGGCCAATTCATCTCTCCATAGCTAAAAGTGATTTCTTCATCAGGGAAAATGTCTCTTATCGCAAAGAGGCACAAATGTGGCTTGGGATCCACAAGAATTGGTTTCACTTTGCAGGTTGGATTTTTGTGCTCATCAGGAACTAGTCTACCCACAGAGCTGCCTTCCTTTGCAGCGTCAATGCTTTGTGCTAAAGAGAAGGACATATTCATCTTAGCCTGCATAGAGTCTACTTACTAACCTATTACCTAATTGTAACAGCCTTCTAGTCCAATATACATCAGTCAGTCAGCAGCTCTTAAGTCACAGAACTAGGGCATTTAGAGTCTACTGCCTAACTGGAACAGCCCTCTAGTCCATCACGTTTTGGATACAAGTAGCGAGCAGTTCTTAGGGTACAGAACAAAGGCAAAAAGAGACTACTCACCAAATGTATCCCGGACGAGCCCCCAAATTGTTAAGGTACAACCACTTCACCAGAAGTAAACCCTTCAGGTTCGCTGGGCTAGGAAAACCCCTGGACTAGGATAACCCAGCGCCGTCAGTGCAGGATGGTGGATCCTCTGCAAGAGACGAGCTCGGGAACAAAAAAGTCACCAACACAATGCCAGATCGTTTGTCTTCAGTTTATTATTGCAACACCACACAGTTTTATACATGTCAGAAGTCAGAGTTGCGGGGCAGGACATATCATATACAGATCTAGTTGCTAGGCAGACATGGAATGTGTCCAATATCATAACCCCTAACACACTCGACAGTTTCGGTTGACATATCTGCACGGTTTGCCTAGCGCTAGATGACGTGGGACGCTATCTTATTGCTGGTTTGTCTGAAGAGCAGCATGTATATTGTTTATGTTGTCAGCTCTGAGCTGTTCCTCAAAACATAATATAAATATAGGGAGTTTGTGGTTTGACATTTCCAAGATAGAGACGAGGGGACGGCCGTGGGTTCAAGTCTCTAGACTTTCACAGAAACACAGTTATGCGCGAGTATGTTATTTTTTCAATACTGACAAGTTTCAGCCCCCCGGCCACGGCAACATTTCCAGTGAGATATGTCAATGTCAAATCTGCAGCGTCTGGTCTAAACTAATCCTACAATAAGAATACAATACAATGAGTTACATGGTTACAGTAGGTTAAATAATCACTATGCCTACATAATATAGGTCATATAAAAATCCTTGTACTCTGTTCTCCCAACATGCAGAGTATTATACACTGGGTATATACAATACACAGGGGGCAATTTTACCCCAACAGTCTGTGTGTCTGTGTGCATCTCTCTGAGTATCTCTGCATCTCTCTCTCACCTCTGTTGGCGCAGGGCTCGGGGGTCAGAGCCAGGCTGCAGTACAGGGAGTTGAGCGCAGGCCGCAGGGCCTCAGAGTGGGACGGCTTCAGCCTGACAGCCAGGTTAGCCACTGCACACAGAGCAGCACGCAGCTGTGAGACACCACTCTCCACAACACAACAACGACAGTACTAACAGCAGTCCGAGGTGCTGAGTGCCGTGGCGCCGTGAGCCGCTCACCGTGGTACAGCAGTCTGAAGTCAGTGTCGTCCGTCTCTCTCTCCGCAGAGCCGCACAGCAGCTGCTGCACCAGGGGCAGGTCACTGAGCGCTGAGAGAGAGAGAGAGAGGACTCGCTGACACACTTGGAAATTCGAAATAACATGGCACAACTGTACAATGGCCATAAACTTTAAAACTAATAGCAGCCGAATACAGAAGGTTTTATTGGCCCTTCCAGTCTGTGCCAGTGCAGGACTCTAATTTAACAACAATTGAGTTGATTGTCTTACTTTATTCTATTATACTTAGAGTTACTTATTCCTGGTAGGGAAGCTCACATTAATAATGAAGGCTGAGTTGAAACAAATCTCTAAGTGCCAAAGGTTGTTGTAACAATCTCCTGGTACTTAGGGAGTATTGCCAGAGTTATAGAAAATAAGGCCAAATGAAGCAGATATGGTGATATCCCATAGTATATTGCCCCCCCAAGTACCTTACCACAAATGTATTTATATACATATGTACAAGCTACAGACCTTTAGATACATTAAGCATACACTAAGCACTGTAGAGAATATACAAAGAACATAAAATATATTTAAAAAACATAACAAGAGAGGTAAACGGTGGCTTAGGACAAAGTCTCTTCAAAAACAAAAACAGAGATTCACAAAGTGAATAAAATCCTTCAGTATTGGACTGGTCTCACCCCTGCACCAGGAACAGTCTCTTGTAAATGGTCCTCTGGAATCCGGATGGAAATCCGAACAAGAATAGTCCAATAGATGGAAGAGAAAAATCCTTCCAACAAAAAACCATAAAACAAAGTCCTTGCAAAAAAATGAAAGAGCACCAAACAGGACAAATCCAAGAATAAAAAACAAAGTTCAAGTTAAAGAATCACAGGCAGAAATAAAGACCTATGCATCAAAGAAGGAGTCTATTGTCAAAGTAGGGATATAGTGTAGTCAAAAACAGGCCATAACAAAAACCCACTTCACTCTCGCTCTGCGTCTCTCGAAAAACACAAAAAGGAGCCTGCCTAAAACAGTGTGCTACCTAGAGATCCTGAAGTCACCCCCGCAAGTCAAAAGCACCTGTGTTGCTCCCAGAAAAAAAAGAGGAAAAACTGGAAAAACCAGTATACCAGTCAAGCAACTTAAGCTCAAGAAGGGAGGCAGCTTGACCAAGCCAGTTTAAGCTGACAAGTTACTGTGACTGCCTATATTGTTTTTCATTTGTTTGTTTTTTACGACATTGGAGTTACAAGGTTCTGCACTGAACACAAATCTACTAAGAAGTGTCTCCTTAAAACTCAACCATAAAAATAAAATAATAATAAAATAAAAAACTTCAGAAGGAATTATTTTCAACTGAGAGTTTGCTTGTACACTGTTACTTAACAAAAATATATTACACTGCACACAAATTATTTCTGACCAATCCAACATGGCCAAACGATATAAACAATGCACTTTTCTTGAACAAACCTGAACACAACTTTATACAGCAGGTCACACATCCTATGCATCATTATTTTCAGAGAAGATGCGTTTTGGAGGAATAGAAAATAAAACCTAAACAATAACAAAAGGCTTCCAGCAAATGTGTTGCTTGGCCCCATAATAAGTATTTGAACTGTTTCAAAGTGAAAGCTTCAGACCATTTTGTTGCGGTTTGCAAGTTAACAAGTTCTGCTGTCCAAACATGACACTATCCGTAAATTAGCCACTGAAAGTGACTTAATCATACCCTGAAGAACATCCTTCGAAATTAAGCTTTTTCTATGATAGCCTGCAGTGGTTTTCAACCCTGATCCCGAAGGGCCTCCTCTGACTCCAGCAAGTCTGCAACAGCAGCCACACATTCCTCAGCCCAGTTAAAATGAGGCTCATTTTCACAAGTTAAACATGCATGTCTGTAGATTCTTGTATAGCAGGACTTTACACGCTTGTCCTGCTGCGTGGGGACATTTCTACACTTGTCAGGTTGACTGCAAAAGTATTGTATTTCATACTAATACAGTCATTCACATACCTTTTCTCTCCGGGGCCAATTCATCTCTCCGTAGCTAAAAGTGATTTCTTCATCAGGGAAAATGTCTCTTATCGCAAAGAGGCACAAATGTGGCTTCGGATCCACAAGAATCGGTTTCATTTTGCAGGTTGGATTTTTGTGCTCATCAGGAACTAGTCTACCCACAGAGCTGCCTTCCTTTGCAGCGTCAATGCTTTGTGCTAAAGAGAAGGACACATTGATCTTAGCCTGAAGTAAGACATTATCGATCAAGTTTAGCCATGAAGTGCACATACCAACTGATCAGTGTGTCGGCCTTGAGCAAGCAGTGCTCGCATTGCTCTAAACCAGTGGGTTATTCTCCATTTGAAATGAACTCAGTTTCCTCCGGGACGAGCTGAGTGAAAAACAGCCCAGAGAAGTGCTCTGGGAAAGAGAGACTGCAGGACTGATCGCCAGTGCTTTGATGAAGCGCAATGAGCAGCAGCTTGTGATCAAACTAAAGACGGCACGGCTGTCATCGCAATAAAAAGGTAGTGCTATTTTCTCACTGCACACTACCGCCGGCATTTCGTACTGCATACAATCACCGCATAATGTGCGATGTGTGACGAAAATGAGAAACAGAGTTGGATAAAACTTCATAGTTTTTCATATGAGCATCACAGCCAACATTTTCAGGGCAGAAACACAGCATTTACATTGGAAATTGAACACTGTTTGAATTTCTTTTGTTTTTAAACGAGCTCATATACATAAACACGACTATACAAGCAAAATGCAGCCTACAAAACACGACTAAAATAAACTGTACGCAACAAAGTGTGTAAACGGGTGTATACATCGGTATGCACATATATTAGCAGACTTATGCAATCTTTCACAATTACGAGTTGTATTACAAAGCCGTACAAAACAGAGCTCTGGTGGGTTTAGTGTTGATCAATAGCGGCGCATCTGATGTGTGATCAGTTTGGGGCTTCGAAATAACGTCATAATGAGCTAATAATGTTTACAACAGACCAATATTGCAAACAGAGTTCGCCATTATTACTTTTTATGCTAACGTTAATGACTTAAAGAGATTGAAATCTTTGTCAATGATCACATACCACCGTATGAAAGTCAAACAGGAAAGCCTCAGACACACACACACACACACACACACACACACACACACACACACACACACACACACACACACACACACACACACACACACACACACATTATGGAGCTTTGATGGGGCTCCCCCTGGTGGTCACTGTTGTGCGCTGCAACAGTCGCGGGGTGGGTAATGTCAGGGAGCCAATCATGGGCCCATAAATTTGCATACGGTGGCGCAAAGGATTCTAGGACAATGAAGCAAACACGTACGTTTCCAATGTCTACACATGAGATGAAAGAGACGGTATGACATGTTTTGTTCCTAGGATTCCTCGTGTGAATGTGTGGGTCAAGAGAACCAGAACCCAAGTGCGCTTCTCTGGTGCAAATAGTTGCAAAGGAGTATGGGAAACGACACCCCACCCTTATTCCAATGACAAGCGGTATTACGTCACATAAATAGAAGCCCGTGTCACTGTCCACTACTGGGGAGAGTAGTAGTGGAGGAGCTTGCTCTCTATACCATATAAGGCCAGCCAGCCCGGAAGGGGACCGGCCCATGCACTGCAAAAGGCTGGGCTGTTAGTGACCCTTCTGTTTTTGGAAAAATACATCACAGCTAACAACACTAGCAAACTCAATCACAACACACCCTATTCTCATGAGGGACGCTCTTGTGGCCGACATGCAGCTTTATTCTTATGCACCATTCATACTTCATGCCTCAATACATGGATTAGGGAGCACACACTTCACTCATACTCTTTCACACTGTCTCCAACATGCTCATGGCAAATAACAAACACACCTCAAACTACCTTCTGGCCCGAGCCTTGGCTTCACCTTATCTTTCTTAAGTACACTTCTAGTAAGCCTTGACACACACCACTTTATACCTTCACTGACACAATACATATACACAGGGGACAGCAGCAGCACTATCAGAGCTATGTTACACAGCAGCATGGACACGGCTGGAGAGAGGTAGAGATTGTAGCTCATCTTATGACAAAACGACACGTGTCTGTGTTAAGGTACAACCACTTCACCAGAAGTAAACCCTTCAGGTTCCCTGGACTAGGATAACCCAGCGCCGTCAGTGCAGGATGGTGGATCCTCCGCAGGAGACGAGCTCGGGAACAAAAAAGTCACCAACACAATGCCAGATCGTTTGTCTTCAGTTTATTTTTGCAACACCACACAGTTTTATACATGTCAGAAGTCAGAGTTGCGGGGCAGGACATATCATATACAGATCTAGTTGCTAGGCAGACATGGAATGTGTCCAATATCATAACCCCTAACACACTCGACAGTTTCGGTTGACATATCTGCACGGTTTGCCTAGCGCTAGATGACGTGGGACGCTATCTTATTGCTGGTTTGTCTGAAGAGCAGCATGTATATTGTTTATGTTGTCAGCTCTGAGCTGTTCCTCAAAACATAATATAAATATAGGGAGTTTGTGGTTTGACATTTCCAAGATAGAGACGAGGGGACGGCCGTGGGTTCAAGTGTCTAGACTTTCACAGAAACACAGTTATGCGCGAGTATGTTATTTTTTCAATACTGACAAGTTTCAGCCCCCCGGCCACGGCAACATTTCCAGTGAGATATGTCAATGTCAAATCTGCAGCGTCTGGTCTAAACTAATCCTACAATAAGAATACAATACAATGAGTTACATGGTTACAGTAGGTTAAATAATCACTATGCCTACATAATATAGGTCATATAAAAATCCTTGTACTCTGTTCTCCCAACATGCAGAGTATTATACACTGGGTATATACAATACACAGGGGGCAATTTTACCCCAACAGTCTGTGTGTCTGTGTGCATCTCTCCGAGTATCTCTGCATCTCTCTCTCACCTCTGTTGGCGCAGGGCTCGGGGGTCAGAGCCAGGCTGCAGTACAGGGAGTTGAGCGCAGGCCGCAGGGCCTCAGAGTGGGACGGCTTCAGCCTGACAGCCAGGTTAGCCACTGCACACAGAGCAGCACGCAGCTGTGAGACACCACTCTCCACAACACAACAACGACAGTACTAACAGCAGTCCGAGGTGCTGAGTGCCGTGGCGCCGTGAGCCGCTCACCGTGGTACAGCAGTCTGAAGTCAGTGTCGTCCGTCTCTCTCTCCGCAGAGCCGCACAGCAGCTGCTGCACCAGGGGCAGGTCACTGAGCGCTGAGAGAGAGAGAGAGAGGACTCGCTGACACACTTGGAAATTGGAAATAACATGGCACAACTGTACAATGGCCATAAACTTTAAAACTAATAGCAGCCGAATACAGAAGGTTTTATTGGCCCTTCCAGTCTGTGCCAGTGCAGGACTCTAATTTAACAACAATTGAGTTGATTGTCTTACTTTATTCTATTATACTTAGAGTTACTTATTCCTGGTAGGGAAGCTCACATTAATAATGAAGGCTGAGTTGAAACAAATCTCTAAGTGCCAAAGGTTGTTGTAACAATCTCCTGGTACTTAGGGAGTATTGCCAGAGTTATAGAAAATAAGGCCAAATGAAGCAGATAAGGTGATATCCCATAGTATATTGCCCCCCCAAGTACCTTACCACAAATGTATTTATATACATATGTACAAGCTACAGACCTTTAGATACATTAAGCATACACTAAGCACTGTAGAGAATATACAAAGAACATAAAATATATTTAAAAAACATAACAAGAGAGGTAAACGGTGGCTTAGGACAAAGTCTCTTCAAAAACAAAAACAGAGATTCACAAAGTGAATAAAATCCTTCAGTATTGGACTGGTCTCACCCCTGCACCAGGAACAGTCTCTTGTAAATGGTCCTCTGGAATCCGGATGGAAATCCGAACAAGAATAGTCCAATAGATGGAAGAGAAAAATCCTTCCAACAAAAAACCATAAAACAAAGTCCTTGCAAAAAAATGAAAGAGCACCAAACAGGACAAATCCAAGAATAAAAAACAAAGTTCAAGTTAAAGAATCACAGGCAGAAATAAAGACCTATGCATCAAAGAAGGAGTCTATTGTCAAAGTAGGGATATAGTGTAGTCAAAAACAGGCCATAACAAAAACCCACTTCACTCTCGCTCTGCGTCTCTCGAAAAACACAAAAAGGAGCCTGCCTAAAACAGTGTGCTACCTAGAGATCCTGAAGTCACCCCCGCAAGTCAAAAGCACCTGTGTTGCTCCCAGAAAAAAAAGAGGAAAAACTGGAAAAACCAGTATACCAGTCAAGCAACTTAAGCTCAAGAAGGGAGGCAGCTTGACCAAGCCAGTTTAAGCTGACAAGTTACTGTGACTGCCTATATTGTTTTTCATTTGTTTGTTTTTTACGACATTGGAGTTACAAGGTTCTGCACTGAACACAAATCTACTAAGAAGTGTCTCCTTAAAACTCAACCATAAAAATAAAATAATAATAAAATAAAAAACTTCAGAAGGAATTATTTTCAACTGAGAGTTTGCTTGTACACTGTCACTTAACAAAAATATATTACACTGCACACAAATTATTTCTGACCAATCCAACATGGCCAAACGATATAAACAATGCACTTTTCTTGAACAAACCTGAACACAACTTTATACAGCAGGTCACACATCCTATGCATCATTATTTTCAGAGAAGATGCGTTTTGGAGGAATAGAAAATAAAACCTAAACAATAACAAAAGGCTTCCAGCAAATGTGTTGCTTGGCCCCATAATAAGTATTTGAACTGTTTCAAAGTGAAAGCTTCAGACCATTTTGTTGCGGTTTGCAAGTTAACAAGTTCTGCTGTCCAAACATGACACTATCCGTAAGTTAGCCACTGAAAGTGACTTAATCATACCCTGCAGAACATCCTTCGAAATTAAGCTTTTTCTATGATAGCCTGCAGTGGTTTTCAACCCTGATCCCGAAGGGCCTCCTCTGACTCCAGCAAGTCTGCAACAGCAGCCACACATTCCTCAGCCCAGTTAAAATGAGGCTCATTTTCACAAGTTAAACATGCATGTCTGTAGATTCTTGTATAGCAGGACTTTACACGCTTGTCCTGCTGCGTGGGGACATTTCTACACTTGTCAGGTTGACTGCAAAAGTATTGTATTTCATACTAATACAGTCATTCACATACCTTTTCTCTCCAGGGCCAATTCATCTCTCCATAGCTAAAAGTGATTTCTTCATCAGGGAAAATGTCTCTTATCGCAAAGAGGCACAAATGTGGCTTCGGATCCACAAGAATTGGTTTCATTTTGCAGGTTGGATTTTTGTGCTCATCAGGAACTAGTCTACCCACAGAGCTGCCTTCCTTTGCAGCGTCAATGCTTTGTGCTAAAGAGAAGGACATATTGATCTTAGCCTGCATAGAGTCTACTTACTAACCTATTACCTAATTGTAACAGCCTTCTAGTCCAATATACATCAGTCAGTCAGCAGCTCTTAAGTCACAGAACTAGGGCATTTAGAGTCTACTGCCTAACTGGAACAGCCCTCTAGTCCATCACGTTTTGGATACAAGTAGCGAGCAGTTCTTAGGGTACAGAACAAAGGCAAAAAGAGACTACTCACCAAATGTATCCCGGACGAGCCCCCAAATTGTTAAGGTACAACCACTTCACCAGAAGTAAACCCTTCAGGTTCGCTGGGCTAGGAAAACCCCTGGACTAGGATAACCCAGCGCCGTCAGTGCAGGATGGTGGATCCTCCGAAGGAGACGAGCTCGGGAACAAAAAAGTCACCAACACAATGCCAGATCGTTTGTCTTCAGTTTATTTTTGCAACACCACACAGTTTTATACATGTCAGAAGTCAGAGTTGCGGGGCAGGACATATCATATACAGATCTAGTTGCTAGGCAGACATGGAATGTGTCCAATATCATAACCCCTAACACACTCGACAGTTTCGGTTGACATATCTGCACGGTTTGCCTAGCGCTAGATGACGTGGGACGCTATCTTATTGCTGGTTTGTCTGAAGAGCAGCATGTATATTGTTTATGTTGTCAGCTCTGAGCTGTTCCTCAAAACATAATATAAATATAGGGAGTTTGTGGTTTGACATTTCCAAGATAGAGACGAGGGGACGGCCGTGGGTTCAAGTGTCTAGACTTTCACAGAAACACAGTTATGCGCGAGTATGTTATTTTTTCAATACTGACAAGTTTCAGCCCCCCGGCCACGGCAACATTTCCAGTGAGATATGTCAATGTCAAATCTGCAGCGTCTGGTCTAAACTAATCCTACAATAAGAATACAATACAATGAGTTACATGGTTACAGTAGGTTAAATAATCACTATGCCTACATAATATAGGTCATATAAAAATCCTTGTACTCTGTTCTCCCAACATGCAGAGTATTATACACTGGGTATATACAATACACAGGGGGCAATTTTACCCCAACAGTCTGTGTGTCTGTGTGCATCTCTCTGAGTATCTCTGCATCTCTCTCTCACCTCTGTTGGCGCAGGGCTCGGGGGACAGAGCCAGGCTGCAGTAGAGGGAGTTGAGCGCAGGCTGCAGGGCCTCAGAGTGGGACGGCTTCAGCCTGACAGCCAGGTTAGCCACTGCACACAGAGCAGCACGCAGCTGTGAGACACCACTCTCCACAACACAACAACGACAGTACTAACAGCAGTCCGAGGTGCTGAGTGCCGTGGTGCCGTGAGCCGCTCACCGTGGTACAGCAGGCTGAAGTCAGTGTCGTCCGTCTCTCTCTCCGCAGAGCCGCTGCTCTGGACCACACACAGCAGCTGCTGCACCAGGGGCAGGGCACTGAGCGCTGAGAGAGAGAGAGAGAGAGAGAGAGAGAGGACTCGCTGACACACTTGGAAATTGGAAATAACATGGCACAACTGTACAATGGCCATAAACTTTAAAACTAATAGCAGCCGAATACAGAAGGTTTTATTGGCCCTTCCAGTCTGTGCCAGTGCAGGACTCTAATTTAACAACAATTGAGTTGATTGTCTTACTTTATGCTATTATACTTAGAGTTACTTATTCCTGGTAGGGAAGCTCACATTAATAATGAAGGCTGAGTTGAAACAAATCTCTAAGTGCCAAAGGTTGTTGTAACAATCTCCTGGTACTTAGGGAGTATTGCCAGAGTTATAGAAAATAAGGCCAAATGAAGCAGATAAGGTGATATCCCATAGTATATTGCCCCCCCAAGTACCTTACCACAAATGTATTTATATACATATGTACAAGCTACAGACCTTTAGATACATTAAACATACACTGAAGCACTGTAGAGAATATACAAAGAACATAAAATATATTTAAAAAACATAACAAGAGAGGTAAACGGTGGCTTAGGACAAAGTCTCTTCAAAAACAAAAACAGAGATTCACAAAGTGAATAAAATCCTTCAGTATTGGACTGGTCTCACCCCTGCACCAGGAACAGTCTCTTGTAAATGGTCCTCTGGAATCCGGATGGAAATCCGAACAAGAATAGTCCAATAGATGGAAGAGAAAAATCCTTCCAACAAAAAAACATAAAACAAAGTCCTTGCAAAAAAATGAAAGAGCACCAAACAGGACAAATCCAAGAATAAAAAACAAAGTTCAAGTTAAAGAATCACAGGCAGAAATAAAGACCTATGCATCAAAGAAGGAGTCTATTGTCAAAGTAGGGATATAGTGTAGTC
This sequence comes from Amia ocellicauda, assembly GCF_036373705.1. Lineage (NCBI taxonomy): Eukaryota > Metazoa > Chordata > Actinopteri > Amiiformes > Amiidae > Amia > Amia ocellicauda. The sequence goes on from NW_027103005.1 coordinate 198,431, forward strand.
AAAAACAGGCCATAACAAAAACCCACTTCACTCTCGCTCCGCGTCTCTCGAAAAACACAAAAAGGAGCCTGCCTAAAACAGTGTGCTACCTAGAGATCCTGAAGTCACCCCCGCAACTCAAAAGCACCTGTGTTGCTCCCAGAAAAAAAAGAGGAAAAACTGGAAAAACCAGTATACCAGTCAAGCAACTTAAGCTCAAGAAGGGAGGCAGCTTGACCAAGCCAGTTTAAGCTGACAAGTTACTGTGACTGCCTATATTGTTTTTCATTTGTTTGTTTTTTATGACATTGGAGTTACAAGGTTCTGCACTGAACACAAATCTACTAAGAAGTGTCTCCTTAAAACTCAACCATAAAAATAAAATAATAATAAAATAAAAAACTTCAGAAGGAATTATTTTCAACTGAGAGTTTGCTTGTACACTGTTACTTAACAAAAATATATTACACTGCACACAAATTATTTCTGACCAATCCAACATGGCCAAACGATATAAACAATGCACTTTTCTTGAACAAACCTGAACACAACTTTATACAGCAGGTCACACATCCTATGCATCATTATTTTCAGAGAAGATGCGTTTTGGAGGAATAGAAAATAAAACCTAAACAATAACAAAAGGCTTCCAGCAAATGTGTTGCTTGGCCCCATAATAAGTATTTGAACTGTTTCAAAGTGAAAGCTTCAGAACATTTTGATGCGGTTTGCAAGTTAACAAGTTCTGCTGTCCAAACATGACACTATCCGTAAGTTAGCCACTGAAAGTGACTTAATCATACCCTGAAGAACATCCTTCGAAATTAAGCTTTTTCTATGATAGCCTGCAGTGGTTTTCAACCCTGATCCCGAAGGGCCTCCTCTGACTCCAGCAAGTCTGCAACAGCAGCCATACATTCCTCAGCCCAGTTAAAATGAGGCTCATTTTCACAAGTTAAACATGCATGTCTGTAGATTCTTGTATAGCAGGACTTTACACGCTTGTCCTGCTGCGTGGGGACATTTCTACACTTGTCAGGTTGACTGCAAAAGTATTGTATTTCATACTAATACAGTCATTCACATACCTTTTCTCTCCGGGGCCAATTCATCTCTCCATAGCTAAAAGTGATTTCTTCATCAGGGAAAATGTCTCTTATCGCAAAGAGGCACAAATGTGGCTTCGGATCCACAAGAATTGGTTTCATTTTGCAGGTTGGATTTTTGTGCTCATCAGGAACTAGTCTACCCACAGAGCTGCCTTCCTTTGCAGCGTCAATGCTTTGTGCTAAAGAGAAGGACATATTGATCTTAGCCTGCATAGAGTCTACTTACTAACCTATTACCTAATTGTAACAGCCTTCTAGTCCAATATACATCAGTCAGTCAGCAGCTCTTAAGTCACAGAACTAGGGCATTTAGAGTCTACTGCCTAACTGGAACAGCCCTCTAGTCCATCACGTTTTGGATACAAGTAGCGAGCAGTTCTTAGGGTACAGAACAAAGGCAAAAAGAGACTACTCACCAAATGTATCCCGGACGAGCCCCCAAATTGTTAAGGTACAACCACTTCACCAGAAGTAATCCCTTCAGGTTCGCTGGGCTAGGAAAACCCCTGGACTAGGATAACCCAGCGCCGTCAGTGCAGGATGGTGGATCCTCTGCAAGAGACGAGCTCGGGAACAAAAAAGTCACCAACACAATGCCAGATCGTTTGTCTTCAGTTTATTTTTGCAACACCACACAGTTTTATACATGTCAGAAGTCAGAGTTGCGGGGCAGGACATATCATATACAGATCTAGTTGCTAGGCAGACATGGAATGTGTCCAATATCATAACCCCTAACACACTCGACAGTTTCGGTTGACATATCTGCACGGTTTGCCTAGCGCTAGATGACGTGGGACGCTATCTTATTGCTGGTTTGTCTGAAGAGCAGCATGTATATTGTTTATGTTGTCAGCTCTGAGCTGTTCCTCAAAACATAATATAAATATAGGGAGTTTGTGGTTTGACATTTCCAAGATAGAGACGAGGGGACGGCCGTGGGTTCAAGTGTATAGACTTTCACAGAAACACAGTTATGCGCGAGTATGTTATTTTTTCAATACTGACAAGTTTCAGCCCCCCGGCCACGGCAACATTTCCAGTGAGATATGTCAATGTCAAATCTGCAGCGTCTGGTCTAAACTAATCCTACAATAAGAATACAATACAATGAGTTACATGGTTACAGTAGGTTAAATAATCACTATGCCTACATAATATAGGTCATATAAAAATCCTTGTACTCTGTTCTCCCAACATGCAGAGTATTATACACTGGGTATATACAATACACAGGGGGCAATTTTACCCCAACAGTCTGTGTGTCTGTGTGCATCTCTCTGAGTATCTCTGCATCTCTCTCTCACCTCTGTTGGCGCAGGGCTCGGGGGACAGAGCCAGGCTGCAGTACAGGGAGTTGAGCGCAGGCTGCAGGGCCTCAGAGTGGGACGGCTTCAGCCTGACAGCTAGGTTAGCCACTGCACACAGAGCAGCACGCAGCTGTGAGACACCACTCTCCACAACACAACAACGACAGTACTAACAGCAGTCCGAGGTGCTGAGTGCCGTGGCGCCGTGAGCCGATCACCGTGGTACAGCAGTCTGAAGTCAGTGTCGTCCGTCTCTCTCTCCGCAGAGCCGCTGCTCTGGACCACACACAGCAGCTGCTGCACCAGGGGCAGGGCACTGAGCGCTGAGAGAGAGAGAGAGGACTCGCTGACACACTTGGAAATTGGAAATAACATGGCACAACTGTACAATGGCCATAAACTTTAAAACTAATAGCAGCCGAATACAGAAGGTTTTATTGGCCCTTCCAGTCTGTGCCAGTGCAGGACTCTAATTTAACAACAATTGAGTTGATTGTCTTACTTTATTCTATTATACTTAGAGTTACTTATTCCTGGTAGGGAAGCTCACATTAATAATGAAGGCTGAGTTGAAACAAATCTCTAAGTGCCAAAGGTTGTTGTAACAATCTCCTGGTACTTAGGGAGTATTGCCAGAGTTATAGAAAATAAGGCCACATGAAGCAGATAAGGTGATATCCCATAGTATATTGCCCCCCCAAGTACCTTACCACAAATGTATTTATATACATATGTACAAGCTACAGACCTTTAGATACATTAAGCATACACTAAGCACTGTAGAGAATATACAAAGAACATAAAATATATTTAAAAAACATAACAAGAGAGGTAAACGGTGGCTTAGGACAAAGTCTCTTCAAAAACAAAAACAGAGATTCACAAAGTGAATAAATTCCTTCAGTATTGGACTGGTCTCACCCCTGCACCAGGAACAGTCTCTTGTAAATGGTCCTCTGGAATCCGGATGGAAATCCGAACAAGAATAGTCCAATAGATGGAAGAGAAAAATCCTTCCAACAAAAAACCATAAAACAAAGTCCTTGCAAAAAAATGAAAGAGCACCAAACAGGACAAATCCAAGAATAAAAAACAAAGTTCAAGTTAAAGAATCACAGGCAGAAATAAAGACCTATGCATCAAAGAAGGAGTCTATTGTCAAAGTAGGGATATAGTGTAGTCAAAAACAGGCCATAACAAAAACCCACTTCACTCTCGCTCCGCGTCTCTCGAAAAACACAAAAAGGAGCCTGCCTAAAACAGTGTGCTACCTAGAGATCCTGAAGTCACCCCCGCAACTCAAAAGCACCTGTGTTGCTCCCAGAAAAAAAAGAGGAAAAACTGGAAAAACCAGTATACCAGTCAAGCAACTTAAGCTCAAGAAGGGAGGCAGCTTGACCAAGCCAGTTTAAGCTGACAAGTTACTGTGACTGCCTATATTGTTTTTCATTTGTTTGTTTTTTAAGAAATTGGAGTTACAAGGTTCTGCACTGAACACAAATCTACTAAGAAGTGTCTCCTTAAAACTCAACCATAAAAATAAAATAATAATAAAATAAAAAACTTCAGAAGGAATTATTTTCAACTGAGAGTTTGCTTGTACACTGTTACTTAACAAAAATATATTACACTTCACACAAATTATTTCTGACCAATCCAACATGGCCAAACGATATAAACAATGCACTTTTCTTGAACAAACCTGAACACAACTTTATACAGCAGGTCACACATCCTATGCATCATTATTTTCAGAGAAGATGCGTTTTGGAGGAATAGAAAATAAAACCTAAACAATAACAAAAGGCTTCCAGCAAATGTGTTGCTTGGCCCCATAATAAGTATTTGAACTGTTTCAAAGTGAAAGCTTCAGACCATTTTGTTGCGGTTTGCAAGTTAACAAGTTCTGCTGTCCAAACATGACACTATCCGTAAGTTAGCCACTGAAAGTGACTTAATCATACCCTGCAGAACATCCTTCGAAATTAAGCTTTTTCTATGATAGCCTGCAGTGGTTTTCAACCCTGATCCCGAAGGGCCTCCTCTGACTCCAGCAAGTCTGCAACAGCAGCCACACATTCCTCAGCCCAGTTAAAATGAGGCTCATTTTCACAAGTTAAACATGCATGTCTGTAGATTCTTGTATAGCAGCACTTTACACGCTTGTCCTGCTGCGTGGGGACATTTCTACACTTGTCAGGTTGACTGCAAAAGTATTGTATTTCATACTAATACAGTCATTCACATACCTTTTCTCTCCGGGACCAATTCATCTATCCGTAGCTAAAAGTGATTTCTTCATCAGGGAAAATGTCTCTTATCGCAAAGAGGCACAAATGTGGCTTCGGATCCACAAGAATTGGTTTCATTTTGCAGGTTGGATTTTTGTGCTCATCAGGAACTAGTCTACCCACAGAGCTGCCTTCCTTTGCAGCGTCAATGCTTTGTGCTAAAGAGAAGGACATATTCATCTTAGCCTGCATAGAGTCTACTTACTAACCTATTACCTAATTGTAACAGCCTTCTAGTCCAATATACATCAGTCAGTCAGCAGCTCTTAAGTCACAGAACTAGGGCATTTAGAGTCTACTGCCTAACTGGAACAGCCCTCTAGTCCATCACGTTTTGGATACAAGTAGCGAGCAGTTCTTAGGGTACAGAACAAAGGCAAAAAGAGACTACTCACCAAATGTATCCCGGACGAGCCCCCAAATTGTTAAGGTACAACCACTTCACCAGAAGTAAACCCTTCAGGTTCGCTGGGCTAGGAAAACCCCTGGACTAGGATAACCCAGCGCCGTCAGTGCAGGATGGTGGATCCTCCGCAGGAGACGAGCTCGGGAACAAAAAAGTCACCAACACAATGCCAGATCGTTTGTCTTCAGTTTATTTTTGCAACACCACACAGTTTTATACATGTCAGAAGTCAGAGTTGCGGGGCAGGACATATCATATACAGATCAAGTTGCTAGGCAGACATGGAATGTGTCCAATATCATAACCCCTAACACACTCGACAGTTTCGGTTGACATATCTGCACGGTTTGCCTAGCGCTAGATGACGTGGGACGCTATCTTATTGCTGGTTTGTCTGAAGAGCAGCATGTATATTGTTTATGTTGTCAGCTCTGAGCTGTTCCTCAAAACATAATATAAATATAGGGAGTTTGTGGTTTGACATTTCCAAGATAGAGACGAGGGGACGGCCGTGGGTTCAAGTCTCTAGACTTTCACAGAAACACAGTTATGCGCGAGTATGTTATTTTTTCAATACTGACAAGTTTCAGCCCCCCGGCCACGGCAACATTTCCAGTGAGATATGTCAATGTCAAATCTGCAGCGTCTGGTCTAAACTAATCCTACAATAAGAATACAATACAATGAGTTACATGGTTACAGTAGGTTAAATAATCACTATGCCTACATAATATAGGTCATATAAAAATCCTTGTACTCTGTTCTCCCAACATGCAGAGTATTATACACTGGGTATATACAATACACAGGGGGCAATTTTACCCCAACAGTCTGTGTGTCTGTGTGCATCTCTCTGAGTATCTCTGCATCTCTCTCTCACCTCTGTTGGCGCACGGTTCGGTGGACAGAGCCAGGCTGCAGTAGAGGGAGTTGAGCGCAGGCTGCAGGGCCTCAGAGTGGGACGGCTTCAGCCTGACAGCCAGGTTAGCCACTGCACACAGAGCAGCACGCAGCTGTGAGACACCACTCTCCACAACACAACAACGACAGTACTAACAGCAGTCCGAGGTGCTGAGTGCCGTGGCGCCGTGAGCCGCTCACCGTGGTACAGCAGGCTGAAGTCAGTGTCGTCCGTCTCTCTCTCCGCAGAGCCGCTGCTCTGGACCACACACAACAGCTGCTGCACCAGGGGCAGGGCACTGAGCGCTGAGAGAGAGAGAGAGAGAGAGAGAGAGAGAGAGAGAGAGGACTCGCTGACACACTTGGAAATTGGAAATAACATGGCACAACTGTACAATGGCCATAAACTTTAAAACTAATAGCAGCCGAATACAGAAGGTTTTATTGGCCCTTCCAGTGTGTGCCAGTGCAGGACTCTAATTTAACAACAATTGAGTTGATTGTCTTACTTTATTCTATTATACTTAGAGTTACTTATTCCTGGTAGGGAAGCTCACATTAATAATGAAGGCTGAGTTGAAACAAATCTCTAAGTGCCAAAGGTTGTTGTAACAATCTCCTGGTACTTAGGGAGTATTGCCAGAGTTATAGAAAATAAGGCCACATGAAGCAGATAAGGTGATATCCCATAGTATATTGCCCCCCCAAGTACCTTACCACAAATGTATTTATATACATATGTACAAGCTACAGACCTTTAGATACATTAAGCATACACTAAGCACTGTAGAGAATATACAAAGAACATAAATTATATTTAAAAAACATAACAAGAGAGGTAAACGGTGGCTTAGGACAAAGTCTCTTCAAAAACAAAAACAGAGATTCACAAAGTGAATAAAATCCTTCAGTATTGGACTGGTCTCACCCCTGCACCAGGAACAGTCTCTTGTAAATGGTCCTCTGGAATCCGGATGGAAATCCGAACAAGAATAGTCCAATAGATGGAAGAGAAAAATCCTTCCAACAAAAAACCATAAAACAAAGTCCTTGCAAAAAAATGAAAGAGCACCAAACAGGACAAATCCAAGAATAAAAAACAAAGTTCAAGTTAAAGAATCACAGGCAGAAATAAAGACCTATGCATCAAAGAAGGAGTCTATTGTCAAAGTAGGGATATAGTGTAGTCAAAAACAGGCCATAACAAAAACCCACTTCACTCTCGCTCCGCGTCTCTCGAAAAACACAAAAAGGAGCCTGCCTAAAACAGTGTGCTACCTAGAGATCCTGAAGTCACCCCCGCAGGCTATAGAGCAACACTCAAAAGCACCTGTGTTGCTCCCAGAAAAAAAAGAGGAAAAACTGGAAAAACCATTATACCAGTCAAGCAACTTAAGCTCAAGAAGGGAGGCAGCTTGACCAAGCCAGTTTAAGCTGACAAGTTACTGTGACTGCCTATATTGTTTTTCATTTGTTTGTTTTTTATGACATTGGAGTTACAAGGTTCTGCACTGAACACAAATCTACTAAGAAGTGTCTCCTTAAAACTCAACCATAAAAATAAAATAATAATAAAATAAAAAACTTCAGAAGGAATTATTTTCAACTGAGAGTTTGCTTGTACACTGTTACTTAACAAAAATATATTACACTGCACACAAATTATTTCTGACCAATCCAACATGGCCAAACGATATAAACAATGCACTTTTCTTGAACAAACCTGAACACAACTTTATACAGCAGGTCACACATCCTATGCATCATTATTTTCAGAGAAGATGCGTTTTGGAGGAATAGAAAATTAAACCTAAACAATAACAAAGGGCTTCCAGCAAATGTGTTGCTTGGCCCCATAATAAGTATTTGAACTGTTTCAAAGTGAAAGCTTCAGACCATTTTGTTGCGGTTTGCAAGTTAACAAGTTCTGCTGTCCAAACATGACACTATCCGTAAGTTAGCCACTGAAAGTGACTTAATCATACCCTGCAGAACATCCTTCGAAATTAAGCTTTTTCTATGATAGCCTGCAGTGGTTTTCAACCCTGATCCCGAAGGGCCTCCTCTGACTCCAGCAAGTCTGCAACAGCAGCCACACATTCCTCAGCCCAGTTAAAATGAGGCTCATTTTCACAAGTTAAACATGCATGTCTGTAGATTCTTGTATAGCAGCACTTTACACGCTTGTCCTGCTGCGTGGGGACATTTCTACACTTGTCAGGTTGACTGCAAAAGTATTGTATTTCATACTAATACAGTCATTCACATACCTTTTCTCTCCGGGACCAATTCATCTATCCGTAGCTAAAAGTGATTTCTTCATCAGGGAAAATGTCTCTTATCGCAAAGAGGCACAAATGTGGCTTCGGATCCACAAGAATTGGTTTCATTTTGCAGGTTGGATTTTTGTGCTCATCAGGAACTAGTCTACCCACAGAGCTGCCTTCCTTTGCAGCGTCAATGCTTTGTGCTAAAGAGAAGGACATATTCATCTTAGCCTGCATAGAGTCTACTTACTAACCTATTACCTAATTGTAACAGCCTTCTAGTCCAATATACATCAGTCAGTCAGCAGCTCTTAAGTCACAGAACTAGGGCATTTAGAGTCTACTGCCTAACTGGAACAGCCCTCTAGTCCATCACGTTTTGGATACAAGTAGCGAGCAGTTCTTAGGGTACAGAACAAAGGCAAAAAGAGACTACTCACCAAATGTATCCCGGACGAGCCCCCAAATTGTTAAGGTACAACCACTTCACCAGAAGTAAACCCTTCAGGTTCGCTGGGCTAGGAAAACCCCTGGACTAGGATAACCCAGCGCCGTCAGTGCAGGATGGTGGATCCTCCGCAGGAGACGAGCTCGGGAACAAAAAAGTCACCAACACAATGCCAGATCGTTTGTCTTCAGTTTATTTTTGCAACACCACACAGTTTTATACATGTCAGAAGTCAGAGTTGCGGGGCAGGACATATCATATACAGATCTAGTTGCTAGACAGACATGGAATGTGTCCAATATCATAACCCCTAACACACTCGACAGTTTCGGTTGACATATCTGCACGGTTTGCCTAGCGCTAGATGACGTGGGACTCTATCTTATTGCTGGTTTGTCTGAAGAGCAGCATGTATATTGTTTATGTTGTCAGCTCTGAGCTCTTTCTCAAAACATAATATAAATATAGGGAGTTTGTGGTTTGACATTTCCAAGATAGAGACGAGGGGACGGCCGTGGGTTCAAGTGTCTAGACTTTCACAGAAACACAGTTATGCGCGAGTATGTTATTTTTTCAATACTGACAAGTTTCAGCCCCCCGGCCACGGCAACATTTCCAGTGAGATAAGTCAATGTCAAATCTGCAGCGTCTGGTCTAAACTAATCCTACAATAAGAATACAATACAATGAGTTACATGGTTACAGTAGGTTAAATAATCACTATGCCTACATAATATAGGTCATATAAAAATCCTTGTACTCTGTTCTCCCAACATGCAGAGTATTATACACTGGGTATATACAATACACAGGGGGCAATTTTACCCCAACAGTCTGTGTGTCTGTGTGCATCTCTCTGAGTATCTCTGCATCTCTCTCTCACCTCTGTTGGCGCACGGTTCGGTGGACAGAGCCAGGCTGCAGTAGAGGGAGTTGAGCGCAGGCTGCAGGGCCTCAGAGTGGGACGGCTTCAGCCTGACAGCCAGGTTAGCCACTGCACACAGAGCAGCACGCAGCTGTGAGACACCACTCTCCACAACACAACAACGACAGTACTAACAGCAGTCCGAGGTGCTGAGTGCCGTGGCGCCGTGAGCCGCTCACCGTGGTACAGCAGGCTGAAGTCAGTGTCGTCCGTCTCTCTCTCCGCAGAGCCGCTGCTCTGGACCACACACAGCAGCTGCTGCACCAGGGGCAGGGCACTGAGCGCTGAGAGAGAGAGAGAGAGAGAGAGAGAGAGAGAGAGAGAGAGAGAGAGAGAGAGGACTCGCTGACACACTTGGAAATTGGAAATAACATGGCACAACTGTACAATGGCCATAAACTTTAAAACTAATAGCAGCCGAATACAGAAGGTTTTATTGGCCCTTCCAGTCTGTGCCAGTGCAGGACTCTAATTTAACAACAATTGAGTTGATTGTCTTACTTTATTCTATTATACTTAGAGTTACTTATTCCTGGTAGGGAAGCTCACATTAATAATGAAGGCTGAGTTGAAACAAATCTCTAAGTGCCAAAGGTTGTTGTAACAATCTCCTGGTACTTAGGGAGTATTGCCAGAGTTATAGAAAATAAGGCCACATGAAGCAGATAAGGTGATATCCCATAGTATATTGCCCCCCCAAGTACCTTACCACAAATGTATTTATATACATATGTACAAGCTACAGACCTTTAGATACATTAAGCATACACTAAGCACTGTAGAGAATATACAAAGAACATAAAATATATTTAAAAAACATAACAAGAGAGGTAAACGGTGGCTTAGGACAAAGTCTCTTCAAAAACAAAAACAGAGATTCACAAAGTGAATAAAATCCTTCAGTATTGGACTGGTCTCACCCCTGCACCAGGAACAGTCTCTTGTAAATGGTCCTCTGGAATCCGGATGGAAATCCGAACAAGAATAGTCCAATAGATGGAAGAGAAAAATCCTTCCAACAAAAAACCATAAAACAAAGTCCTTGCAAAAAAATGAAAGAGCACCAAACAGGACAAATCCAAGAATAAAAAACAAAGTTCAAGTTAAAGATTCACAGGCAGAAATAAAGACCTATGCATCAAAGAAGGAGTCTATTGTCAAAGTAGGGATATAGTGTAGTCAAAAACAGGCCATAACAAAAACCCACTTCACTCTCGCTCCGCGTCTCTCAAAAAACACAAAAAGGAGCCTGCCTAAAACAGTGTGCTACCTAGAGATCCTGAAGTCACCCCCGCAACTCAAAAGCACCTGTGTTGCTCCCAGAAAAAAAGAGGAAAAACTGGAAAAACCAGTATACCAGTCAAGCAACTTAAGCTCAAGAAGGGAGGCAGCTTGACCAAGCCAGTTTAAGCTGACAAGTTACTGTGACTGCCTATATTGTTTTTCATTTGTTTGTTTTTTATGACATTGGAGTTACAAGGTTCTGCACTGAACACAAATCTACTAAGAAGTGTCTCCTTAAAACTCAACCATAAAAATAAAATAATAATAAAATAAAAAACTTCAGAAGGAATTATTTTCAACTGAGAGTTTGCTTGTACACTGTTACTTAACAAAAATATATTACACTGCACACAAATTATTTCTGACCAATCCAACATGGCCAAACGATATAAACAATGCACTTTTCTTGAACAAACCTGAACACAACTTTATACAGCAGGTCACACATCCTATGCATCATTATTTTCAGAGAAGATGCGTTTTGGAGGAATAGAAAATAAAACCTAAACAATAACAAAAGGCTTCCAGCAAATGTGTTGCTTGGCCCCATAATAAGTATTTGAACTGTTTCAAAGTGAAAGCTTCAGACCATTTTGTTGCGGTTTGCAAGTTAACAAGTTCTGCTGTCCAAACATGACACTATCCGTAAGTTAGCCACTGAAAGTGACTTAATCATACCCTGCAGAACATCCTTCGAAATTAAGCTTTTTCTATGATAGCCTGCAGTGGTTTTCAACCCTGATCCCGAAGGGCCTCCTCTGACTCCAGCAAGTCTGCAACAGCAGCCACACATTCCTCAGCCCAGTTAAAATGAGGCTCATTTTCACAAGTTAAACATGCATGTCTGTAGATTCTTGTATAGCAGGACTTTACACGCTTGTCCTTCTGCGTGGGGACATTTCTACACTTGTCAGGTTGACTGCAAAAGTATTGTATTTCATACTAATACAGTCATTCACATACCTTTTCTCTCCGGGGCCAATTCATCTCTCCGTAGCTAAAAGTGATTTCTTCATCAGGGAAAATGTCTCTTATCGCAAAGAGGCACAAATGTGGCTTCGGATCCACAAGAATCGGTTTCATTTTGCAGGTTGGATTTTTGTGCTCATCAGGAACTAGTCTACCCACAGAGCTGCCTTCCTTTGCAGCGTCAATGCTTTGTGCTAAAGAGAAGGACACATTGATCTTAGCCTGAAGTAAGACATTATCGATCAAGTTTAGCCATGAAGTGCACATACCAACTGATCAGTGTGTCTGCCTTGAGCAAGCAGTGCTCGCATTGCTCTAAACCAGTGGGTTATTCTCCATTTGAAATGAACTCAGTTTCCTCCGGGACGAGCTGAGTGAAAAACAGCCCAGAGAAGTGCTCTGGGAAAGAGAGACTGCAGGACTGATCGCCAGTGCTTTGATGAAGCGCAATGAGCAGCAGCTTGTGATCAAACTAAAGACGGCACGGCTGTCATCGCAATAAAAAGGTAGTGCTATTTTCTCACTGCACACTACCGCCGGCATTTCGTACTGCATACAATCACCGCATAATGTGCGATGTGTGACGAAAATGAGAAACAGAGTTGGATAAAACTTCATAGTTTTTCATATGAGCATCACAGCCAACATTTTCAGGGCAGAAACACAGCATTTACATTGGAAATTGAACACTGTTTGAATTTCTTTTGTTTTTAAACGAGCTCATATACATAAACACGACTATACAAGCAAAATGCAGCCTACAAAACACGACTAAAATAAACTGTACGCAACAAAGTGTGTAAACGGGTGTATACATCGGTATGCACATATATTAGCAGACTTATGCAATCTTTCACAATTACGAGTTGTATTACAAAGCCGTACAAAACACAGCTCTGGTGGGTTTAGTGTTGATCAATAGCGGCGCATCTGATGTGTGATCAGTTTGGGGCTTCGAAATAACGTCATAATGAGCTAATAATGTTTACAACAGACCAATATTGCAAACAGAGTTCGCCATTATTACTTTTTATGCTAACGTTAATGACTTAAAGAGATTGAAATCTTTGTCAATGATCACATACCACCGTATGAAAGTCAAACAGGAAAGCCTCAGACAGACACAGACACACACACACACACACACACACACACACACACACATATTATGGAGCTTTGATGGGGCTCCCCCTGGTGGTTACTGTTGTGCGCTGCAACAGTCGCGGGGTGGGTAATGTCAGGGAGCCAATCATGGGCCCATAAATTTGCATACGGTGGCGCAAAGGATTCTAGGACAATGAAGCAAACACGTACGTTTCCAATGTCTACACATGAGATGAAAGAGACGGTATGACATGTTTCGTTCCTAGGATTCCTCGTGTGAATGTGAGGGGCAAGAGACCCAGAACCCAAGTGCACTTCTCTGGTGCAAATAGTTGCAGAGGAGTATGGGAAACGACACCCCACCCTTATTCCAATGACAAGCGGTATTACGTCACATAAATAGAAGCCCGTGTCGCTGTCCACTACTGGGGAGAGTAGTAGTGGAGGAGCTTGCTCTCTATACCATATAAGGCCAGCCAGCCCGGAAGGGGACCGGCCCATGCACTGCAAAAGGCTGGGCTGTTAGTGACCCTTCTGTTTTTGGAAAAATACATCACAGCTAACAACACTAGCAAACTCAATCACAACACACCCTATTCTCATGAGGGACGCTCTTGTGGCCGACACACAGCTTTATTTCTATGCACCATTCATACTTCATGCCTCAATACATGGATTAGGGAGCACACACTTCACTCATACTCTTTCACACTGTCTCCAACATGCTCATGGCAAATAACAAACACACCTCAAACTACCTTCTGGCCCGAGCCTTGGCTTCACCTTATCTTTCTTAAGTACACTTCTAGTAAGCCTTGACACACACCACTTTATACCTTCACTGACACAATACATATACACAGGGGACAGCAGCAGCACTATCAGAGCTATGTTACACAGCAGCATGGACACGGCTGGAGAGAGGGAGAGATTGTAGCTCATCTTATGACAAAAGGACACGTGTCTGTGTTAAGGTACAACCACTTCACCAGAAGTAAACCCTTCAGGTTCCCTGGACTAGGATAACCCAGCGCCGTCAGTGCAGGATGGTGGATCCTCCGCAGGAGACGAGCTCGGGAACAAAAAAGTCACCAACACAATGCCAGATCGTTTGTCTTCAGTTTATTTTTGCAACACCACACAGTTTTATACATGTCAGAAGTCAGAGTTGCGGGGCAGGACATATCATATACAGATCAAGTTGCTAGGCAGACATGGAATGTGTCCAATATCATAACCCCTAACACACTCGACAGTTTCGGTTGACATATCTGCACGGTTTGCCTAGCGCTAGATGACGTGGGACGCTATCTTATTGCTGGTTTGTCTGAAGAGCAGCATGTATATTGTTTATGTTGTCAGCTCTGAGCTGTTCCTCAAAACATAATATAAATATAGGGAGTTTGTGGTTTGACATTTCCAAGATAGAGACGAGGGGACGGCCGTGGGTTCAAGTCTCTAGACTTTCACAGAAACACAGTTATGCGCGAGTATGTTATTTTTTCAATACTGACAAGTTTCAGCCCCCCGGCCACGGCAACATTTCCAGTGAGATATGTCAATGTCAAATCTGCAGCGTCTGGTCTAAACTAATCCTACAATAAGAATACAATACAATGAGTTACATGGTTACAGTAGGTTAAATAATCACTATGCCTACATAATATAGGTCATATAAAAATCCTTGTACTCTGTTCTCCCAACATGCAGAGTATTATACACTGGGTATATACAATACACAGGGGGCAATTTTACCCCAACAGTCTGTGTGTCTGTGTGCATCTCTCTGAGTATCTCTGCATCTCTCTCTCACCTCTGTTGGCGCAGGGCTCGGGGGACAGAGCCAGGCTGCAGTACAGGGAGTTGAGCGCAGGCTGCAGGGCCTCAGAGTGGGACGGCTTCAGCCTGACAGCCAGGTTAGCCACTGCACACAGAGCAGCACGCAGCTGTGAGACACCACTCTCCACAACACAACAACGACAGTACTAACAGCAGTCCGAGGTGCTGAGTGCCGTGGCGCCGTGAGCCGCTCACCGTGGTACAGCAGTCTGAAGTCAGTGTCGTCCGTCTCTCTCTCCGCAGAGCCGCTGCTCTGGACCACACACAGCAGCTGCTGCACCAGGGGCAGGGCACTGAGCGCTGAGAGAGAGAGAGAGAGGACTCGCTGACACACTTGGAAATTGGAAATAACATGGCACAACTGTACAATGGCCATAAACTTTAAAACTAATAGCAGCCGAATACAGAAGGTTTTATTGGCCCTTCCAGTCTGTGCCAGTGCAGGACTCTAATTTAACAACAATTGAGTTGATTGTCTTACTTTATGCTATTATACTTAGAGTTACTTATTCCTGGTAGGGAAGCTCACATTAATAATGAAGGCTGAGTTGAAACAAATCTCTAAGTGCCAAAGGTTGTTGTAACAATCTCCTGATACTTAGGGAGTATTGCCAGAGTTATAGAAAATAAGGCCAAATGAAGCAGATAAGGTGATATCCCATAGTATATTGCCCCCCCAAGTACCTTACCACAAATGTATTTATATACATATGTACAAGCTACAGACCTTTAGATACATGAAGCATACACTAAGCACTGTAGAGAATATACAAAGAACATAAAATATATTTAAAAAACATAACAAGAGAGGTAAACGGTGGCTTAGGACAAAGTCTCTTCAAAAACAAAAACAGAGATTCACAAAGTGAATAAAATCCTTCAGTATTGGACTGGTCTCACCCCTGCACCAGGAACAGTCTCTTGTAAATGGTCCTCTGGAATCCGGATGGAAATCCAAACAAGAATAGTCCAATAGATGGAAGAGAAAAATCCTTCCAACAAAAAACCATAAAACAAAGTCCTTGCAAAAAAATGAAAGAGCACCAAACAGGACAAATCCAAGAATAAAAAACAAAGTTCAAGTTAAAGAATCACAGGCAGAAATAAAGACCTATGCATCAAAGAAGGAGTCTATTGTCAAAGTAGGGATATAGTGTAGTCAAAAACAGGCCATAACAAAAACCCACTTCACTCTCGCTCCGCGTCTCTCGAAAAACACAAAAAGGAGCCTGCCTAAAACAGTGTGCTACCTAGAGATCCTGAAGTCACCCCCGCAACTCAAAAGCACCTGTGTTGCTCCCAGAAAAAAAAGAGGAAAAACTGGAAAAACCAGTATACCAGTCAAGCAACTTAAGCTCAAGAAGGGAGGCAGCTTGACCAAGCCAGTTTAAGCTGACAAGTTACTGTGACTGCCTATATTGTTTTTCATTTGTTTGTTTTTTAAGAAATTGGAGTTACAAGGTTCTGCACTGAACACAAATCTACTAAGAAGTGTCTCCTTAAAACTCAACCATAAAAATAAAATAATAATAAAATAAAAAACTTCAGAAGGAATTATTTTCAACTGAGAGTTTGCTTGTACACTGTTACTTAACAAAAATATATTACACTGCACACAAATTATTTCTGACCAATCCAACATGGCCAAACGATATAAACAATGCACTTTTCTTGAACAAACCTGAACACAACTTTATACAGCAGGTCACACATCCTATGCATCATTATTTTCAGAGAAGATGCGTTTTGGAGGAATAGAAAATAAAATCTAAACAATAACAAAAGGCTTCCAGCAAATGTGTTGCTTGGCCCCATAATAAGTATTTGAACTGTTTCAAAGTGAAAGCTTCAGACCATTTTGTTGCGGTTTGCAAGTTAACAAGTTCTGCTGTCCAAACATGACACTATCCGTAAGTTAGCCACTCAAAGTGACTTAATCATACCCTGAAGAACATCCTTCGAAATTAAGCTTTTTCTATGATAGCCTGCAGTGGTTTTCAACCCTGATCCCGAAGGGCCTCCTCTGACTCCAGCAAGTCTGCAACAGCAGCCACACATTCCTCAGCCCAGTTAAAATGAGGCTCATTTTCACAAGTTAAACATGCATGTCTGTAGATTCTTGTATAGCAGGACTTTACACGCTTGTCCTGCTGCGTGGGGACATTTCTACACTTGTCAGGTTGACTGCAAAAGTATTGTATTTCATACTAATACAGTCATTCACATACCTTTTCTCTCCGGGGCCAATTCATCTCTCCATAGCTAAAAGTGATTTCTTCATCAGGGAAAATGTCTCTTATCGCAAAGAGGCACAGATGTGGCTTCGGATCCACAAGAATCGGTTTCATTTTGCAGGTTGGATTTTTGTGCTCATCAGGAACTAGTCTACCCACAGAGCTGCCTTCCTTTGCAGCGTCAATGCTTTGTGCTAAAGAGAAGGACATATTCATCTTAGCCTGCATAGAGTCTACTTACTAACCTATTACCTAATTGTAACAGCCTTCTAGTCCAATATACATCAGTCAGTCAGCAGCTCTTAAGTCACAGAACTAGGGCATTTAGAGTCTACTGCCTAACTGGAACAGCCCTCTAGTCCATCACGTTTTGGATACAAGTAGCGAGCAGTTCTTAGGGTACAGAACAAAGGCAAAAAGAGACTACTCACCAAATGTATCCCGGACGAGCCCCCAAATTGTTAAGGTACAACCACTTCACCAGAAGTAAACCCTTCAGGTTCGCTGGGCTAGGAAAACCCCTGGACTAGGATAACCCAGCGCCGTCAGTGCAGGATGGTGGATCCTCCGCAGGAGACGAGCTCGGGAACAAAAAAGTCACCAACACAATGCCAGATCGTTTGTCTTCAGTTTATTTTTGCAACACCACACAGTTTTATACATGTCAGAAGTCAGAGTTGCGGGGCAGGACATATCATATACAGATCAAGTTGCTAGGCAGACATGGAATGTGTCCAATATCATGACCCCTAACACACTCGACAGTTTCGGTTGACATATCTGCACGGTTTGCCTAGCGCTAGATGACGTGGGACGCTATCTTATTGCTGGTTTGTCTGAAGAGCAGCATGTATATTGTTTATGTTGTCAGCTCTGAGCTGTTCCTCAAAACATAATATAAATATAGGGAGTTTGTGGTTTGACATTTCCAAGATAGAGACGAGGGGACAGCCGTGGGTTCAAGTGTCTAGACTTTCACAGAAACACAGTTATGCGCGAGTATGTTATTTTTTCAATACTGACAAGTTTCAGCCCCCCGGCCACGGCAACATTTCCAGTGAGATATGTCAATGTCAAATCTGCAGCGTCTGGTCTAAACTAATCCTACAATAAGAATACAATACAATGAGTTACATGGTTACAGTAGGTTAAATAATCACTATGCCTACATAATATAGGTCATATAAAAATCCTTGTACTCTGTTCTCCCAACATGCAGAGTATTATACACTGGGTATATACAATACACAGGGGGCAATTTTACCCCAACAGTCTGTGTGTCTGTGTGCATCTCTCTGAGTATCTCTGCATCTCTCTCTCACCTCTGTTGGCGCAGGGCTCGGGGGACAGAGCCAGGCTGCAGTACAGGGAGTTGAGCGCAGGCCGCAGGGCCTCAGAGTGGGACGGCTTCAGCCTGACAGCCAGGTTAGCCACTGCACACAGAGCAGCACGCAGCTGTGAGACACCACTCTCCACAACACAACAACGACAGTACTAACAGCAGTCCGAGGTGCTGAGTGCCGTGGCGCCGTGAGCCGATCACCGTGGTACAGCAGTCTGAAGTCAGTGTCGTCCGTCTCTCTCTCCGCAGAGCCGCTGCTCTGGACCACACACAGCAGCTGCTGCACCAGGGGCAGGGCACTGAGCGCTGAGAGAGAGAGAGAGGACTCGCTGACACACTTGGAAATTGGAAATAACATGGCACAACTGTACAATGGCCATAAACTTTAAAACTAATAGCAGCCGAATACAGAAGGTTTTATTGGCCCTTCCAGTCTGTGCCAGTGCAGGACTCTAATTTAACAACAATTGAGTTGATTGTCTTACTTTATTCTATTATACTTAGAGTTACTTATTCCTGGTAGGGAAGCTCACATTAATAATGAAGGCTGAGTTGAAACAAATCTCTAAGTGCCAAAGGTTGTTGTAACAATCTCCTGGTACTTAGGGAGTATTGCCAGAGTTATAGAAAATAAGGCCACATGAAGCAGATAAGGTGATATCCCATAGTATATTGCCCCCCCAAGTACCTTACCACAAATGTATTTATATACATATGTACAAGCTACAGACCTTTAGATACATTAAGCATACACTAAGCACTGTAGAGAATATACAAAGAACATAAATTATATTTAAAAAACATAACAAGAGAGGTAAACGGTGGCTTAGGACAAAGTCTCTTCAAAAACAAAAACAGAGATTCACAAAGTGAATAAAATCCTTCAGTATTGGACTGGTCTCACCCCTGCACCAGGAACAGTCTCTGTAAATGGTCCTCTGGAATCCGGATGGAAATCCGAACAAGAATAGTCCAATAGATGGAAGAGAAAAATCCTTCCAACAAAAAACCATAAAACAAAGTCCTTGCAAAAAAATGAAAGAGCACCAAACAGGACAAATCCAAGAATAAAAAACAAAGTTCAAGTTAAAGAATCACAGGCAGAAATAAAGACCTATGCATCAAAGAAGGAGTCTATTGTCAAAGTAGGGATATAGTGTAGTCAAAAACAGGCCATAACAAAAACCCACTTCACTCTCGCTCCGCGTCTCTCGAAAAACACAAAAAGGAGCCTGCCTAAAACAGTGTGCTACCTAGAGATCCTGAAGTCACCCCCGCAACTCAAAAGCACCTGTGTTGCTCCCAGAAAAAAAAGAGGAAAAACTGGAAAAACCAGTATACCAGTCAAGCAACTTAAGCTCAAGAAGGGAGGCAGCTTGACCAAGCCAGTTTAAGCTGACAAGTTACTGTGACTGCCTATATTGTTTTTCATTTGTTTGTTTTTTAAGAAATTGGAGTTACAAGGTTCTGCACTGAACACAAATCTACTAAGAAGTGTCTCCTTAAAACTCAACCATAAAAATAAAATAATAATAAAATAAAAAACTTCAGAAGGAATTATTTTCAACTGAGAGTTTGCTTGTACACTGTTACTTAACAAAAATATATTACACTGCACACAAATTATTTCTGACCAATCCAACATGGCCAAACGATATAAACAATGCACTTTTCTTGAACAAACCTGAACACAACTTTATACAGCAGGTCACACATCCTATGCATCATTATTTTCAGAGAAGATGCGTTTTGGAGGAATAGAAAATAAAACCTAAACAATAACAAAAGGCTTCCAGCAAATGTGTTGCTTGGCCCCATAATAAGTATTTGAACTGTTTCAAAGTGAAAGCTTCAGACCATTTTGTTGCGGTTTGCAAGTTAACAAGTTCTGCTGTCCAAACATGACACTATCCGTAAGTTAGCCACTCAAAGTGACTTAATCATACCCTGAAGAACATCCTTCGAAATTAAGCTTTTTCTATGATAGCCTGCAGTGGTTTTCAACCCTGACCCCAAGGGCCTCCTCTGACTCCAGCAAGTCTGCAACAGCAGCCACACATTCCTCAGCCCAGTTAAAATGAGGCTCATTTTCACAAGTTAAACATGCATGTCTGTAGATTCTTGTATAGCAGGACTTTACACGCTTGTCCTGCTACGTGGGGACATTTCTACACTTGTCAGGTTGACTGCAAAAGTATTGTATTTCATACTAATACAGTCATTCACATACCTTTTCTCTCCGGGGCCAATTCATCTCTCCATAGCTAAAAGTGATTTCTTCATCAGGGAAAATGTCTCTTATCGCAAAGAGGCACAAATGTGGCTTGGGATCCACAAGAATTGGTTTCACTTTGCAGGTTGGATTTTTGTGCTCATCAGGAACTAGTCTACCCACAGAGCTGCCTTCCTTTGCAGCGTCAATGCTTTGTGCTAAAGAGAAGGACATATTCATCTTAGCCTGCATAGAGTCTACTTACTAACCTATTACCTAATTGTAACAGCCTTCTAGTCCAATATACATCAGTCAGTCAGCAGCTCTTAAGTCACAGAACTAGGGCATTTAGAGTCTACTGCCTAACTGGAACAGCCCTCTAGTCCATCACGTTTTGGATACAAGTAGCGAGCAGTTCTTAGGGTACAGAACAAAGGCAAAAAGAGACTACTCACCAAATGTATCCCGGACGAGCCCCCAAATTGCTAAGGTACAACCTCTTTACCAGAAGTAAACCCTTCAGGTTCGCTGGGCTAGGAAAACCCCTGGACTAGGATAACCCAGCGCCGTCAGTGCAGGATGGTGGATCCTCTGCAAGAGACGAGCTCGGGAACAAAAAAGTCACCAACACAATGCCAGATCGTTTGTCTTCAGTTTATTTTTGCAACACCACACAGTTTTATACATGTCAGAAGTCAGAGTTGCGGGGCAGGACATATCATATACAGTTCAAGTTGCTAGGCAGACATGGAATGTGTCCAATATCATAACCCCTAACACACTCGACAGTTTCGGTTGACATATCTGCACGGTTTGCCTAGCGCTAGATGACGTGGGACGCTATCTTATTGCTGGTTTGTCTGAAGAGCAGCATGTATATTGTTTATGTTGTCAGCTCTGAGCTGTTCCTAAAAACATAATATAAATATAGGGAGTTTGTGGTTTGACATTTCCAAGATAGAGACGAGGGGACGGCCGTGGGTTCAAGTCTCTAGACTTTCACAGAAACACAGTTATGCGCGAGTATGTTATTTTTTCAATACTGACAAGTTTCAGCCCCCCGGCCACGGCAACATTTCCAGTGAGATATGTCAATGTCAAATCTGCAGCGTCTGGTCTAAACTAATCCTACAATAAGAATACAATACAATGAGTTACATGGTTACAGTAGGTTAAATAATCACTATGCCTACATAATATAGGTCATATAAAAATCCTTGTACTCTGTTCTCCCAACATGCAGAGTATTATACACTGGGTATATACAATACACAGGGGGCAATTTTACCCCAACAGTCTGTGTGTCTGTGTGCATCTCTCTGAGTATCTCTGCATCTCTCTCTCACCTCTGTTGGCGCAGGGCTCGGGAGACAGAGCCAGGCTGCAGTACAGGGAGTTGAGCGCAGGCTGCAGGGCCTCAGAGTGGGACGGCTTCAGCCTGACAGCCAGGTTAGCCACTGCACACAGAGCAGCACGCAGCTGTGAGACACCACTCTCCACAACACAACAACGACAGTACTAACAGCAGTCCGAGGTGCTGAGTGCCGTGGCGCCGTGAGCCGCTCACCGTGGTACAGCAGTCTGAAGTCAGTGTCGTCCGTCTCTCTCTCCGCAGAGCTGCTGCTCTGGACCACACACAGCAGCTGCTGCACCAGGGGCAGGGCACTGAGCGCTGAGAGAGAGAGAGAGAGGACTCGCTGACACACTTGGAAATTGGAAATAACATGGCACAACTGTACAATGGCCATAAACTTTAAAACTAATAGCAGCCGAATACAGAAGGTTTTATTGGCCCTTCCAGTCTGTGCCAGTGCAGGACTCTAATTTAACAACAATTGAGTTGATTGTCTTACTTTATTCTATTATACTTAGAGTTACTTATTCCTGGTAGGGAAGCTCACATTAATAATGAAGGCTGAGTTGAAACAAATCTCTAAGTGCCAAAGGTTGTTGTAACAATCTCCTGGTACTTAGGGAGTATTGCCAGAGTTATAGAAAATAAGGCCAAATGAAGCAGATAAGGTGATATCCCATAGTATATTGCCCCCCCCAAGTACCTTACCACAAATGTATTTATATACATATGTACAAGCTACAGACCTTTAGATACATTAAGCATACACTAAGCACTGTAGAGAATATACAAAGAACATAAAATATATTTAAAAAACATAACAAGAGAGGTAAACGGTGGCTTAGGACAAAGTCTCTTCAAAAACAAAAACAGAGATTCACAAAGTGAATAAAATCCTTCAGTATTGGACTGGTCTCACCCCTGCACCAGGAACAGTCTCTTGTAAATGGTCCTCTGGAATCCGGATGGAAATCCGAACAAGAATAGTCCAATAGATGGAAGAGAAAAATCCTTCCAACAAAAAACCATAAAACAAAGTCCTTGCAAAAAAATGAAAGAGCACCAAACAGGACAAATCCAAGAATAAAAAACAAAGTTCAAGTTAAAGAATCACAGGCAGAAATAAAGACCTATGCATCAAAGAAGGAGTCTATTGTCAAAGTAGGGATATAGTGTAGTCAAAAACAGGCCATAACAAAAACCCACTTCACTCTCGCTCCGCGTCTCTCGAAAAACACAAAAAGGAGCCTGCCTAAAACAGTGTGCTACCTAGAGATCCTGAAGTCACCCCCGCAACTCAAAAGCACCTGTGTTGCTCCCAGAAAAAAAAGAGGAAAAACTGGAAAAACCAGTATACCAGTCAAGCAACTTAAGCTCAAGAAGGGAGGCAGCTTGACCAAGCCAGTTTAAGCTGACAAGTTACTGTGACTGCCTATATTGTTTTTCATTTGTTTGTTTTTTACGAAATTGGAGTTACAAGGTTCTGCACTGAACACAAATCTACTAAGAAGTGTCTCCTTAAAACTCAACCATAAAAATAAATAATAATAAAATAAAAAACTTCAGAAGGAATTATTTTCAACTGAGAGTTTGCTTGTACACTGTTACTTAACAAAAATATATTACACTGCACACAAATTATTTCTGACCAATCCAACATGGCCAAACGATATAAACAATGCACTTTTCTTGAACAAACCTGAACACAACTTTATACAGCAGGTCACACATCCTATGCATCATTATTTTCAGAGAAGATGCGTTTGGAGGAATAGAAAATAAAACCTAAACAATAACAAAAGGCTTCCAGTAAATGTGTTGCTTGGCCCCATAATAAGTATTTGAACTGTTTCAAAGTGAAAGCTTCAGACCATTTTGTTGCGGTTTGCAAGTTAACAAGTTCTGCTGTCCAAACATGACACTATCCGTAAGTTAGCCACTGAAAGTGACTTAATCATACCCTGAAGAACATCCTTCGAAATTAAGCTTTTTCTATGATAGCCTGCAGTAGTTTTCAACCCTGATCCCGAAGGGCCTCCTCTGACTCCAGCAAGTCTGCAACAGCAGCCACAGTTTCCTCAGCCCAGTTAAAATGAGGCTCATTTTCACAAGTTAAACATGCATGTCTGTAGATTCTTGTATAGCAGGACTTTACACGCTTGTCCTGCTGCGTGGGGACATTTCTACACTTGTCAGGTTGACTGCAAAAGTATTGTATTTCATACTAATACAGTCATTCACATACCTTTTCTCTCCGGGGCCAATTCATCTCTCCATAGCTAAAAGTGATTTCTTCATCAGGGAAAATGTCTCTTATCGCAAAGAGGCACAAATGTGGCTTCGGATCCACAAGAATCGGTTTCATTTTGCAGGTTGGATTTTTGTGCTCATCAGGAACTAGTCTACCCACAGAGCTGCCTTCCTTTGCAGCGTCAATGCTTTGTGCTAAAGAGAAGGACACATTGATCTTAGCCTGAAGTAAGACATTATCGATCAAGTTTAGCCATGAAGTGCACATACCAACTGATCAGTGTGTCTGCCTTGAGCAAGCAGTGCTCGCATTGCTCTAAACCAGTGGGTTATTCTCCATTTGAAATGAACTCAGTTTCCTCCGGGACGAGCTGAGTGAAAAACAGCCCAGAGAAGTGCTCTGGGAAAGAGAGACTGCAGGACTGATCGCCAGTGCTTTGATGAAGCGCAATGAGCAGCAGCTTGTGATCAAACTAAAGACGGCACGGCTGTCATCGCAATAAAAAGGTAGTGCTATTTTCTCACTGCACACTACCGCCGGCATTTCGTACTGCATACAATCACCGCATAATGTGCGATGTGTGACGAAAATGAGAAACAGAGTTGGATAAAACTTCATAGTTTTTCATATGAGCATCACAGCCAACATTTTCAGGGCAGAAACACAGCATTTACATTGGAAATTGAACACTGTTTGAATTTCTTTTGTTTTTAAACGAGCTCATATACATAAACACGACTATACAAGCAAAATGCAGCCTACAAAACACGACTAAAATAAACTGTACGCAACAAAGTGTGTAAACGGGTGTATACATCGGTATGCACATATATTAGCAGACTTATGCAATCTTTCACAATTACGAGTTGTATTACAAAGCCGTACAAAACACAGCTCTGGTGGGTTTAGTGTTGATCAATAGCGGCGCATCTGATGTGTGATCAGTTTGGGGCTTCGAAATAACGTCATAATGAGCTAATAATGTTTATAACAGACCAATATTGCAAACAGAGTTCGCCATTATTACTTTTTATGCTAACGTTAATGACTTAAAGAGATTGAAATCTTTGTCAATGATCACATACCACCGTATGAAAGTCAAACAGGAAAGCCTCAGACACACACACACACACACACACACACACACACACACACACACACACACACACACACACACACACACACACACACACATATTATGGAGCTTTGATGGGGCTCCCCCTGGTGGTCACTGTTGTGCGCTGCAACAGTCGCGGGGTGGGTAATGTCAGGGAGCCAATCATGGGCCCATAAATTTGCATACGGTGGCGCAAAGGATTCTAGGACAATGAAGCAAACACGTACGTTTCCAATGTCTACACATGAGATGAAAGAGACAGTATGACATGTTTCGTTCCTAGGATTCCTCGTGTGAATGTGTGGGTCAAGAGAACCAGAACCCAAGTGCGCTTCTCTGGTGCAAATAGTTGCAAAGGAGTATGGGAAACGACACCCCACCCTTATTCCAATGACAAGCGGTATTACGTCACATAAATAGAAGCCCGTGTCGCTGTCCACTACTGGGGAGAGTAGTAGTGGAGGAGCTTGCTCTCTATACCATATAAGGCCAGCCAGCCCGGAAGGGGACCGGCCCATGCACTGCAAAAGGCTGGGCTGTTAGTGATCCTTCTGTTTTTGGAAAAATACATCACAGCTAACAACACTAGCAAACTCAATCACAACACACCCTATTCTCATGAGGGACGCTCTTGTGGCCGACATGCAGCTTTATTCTTATGCACCATTCATACTTCATGCCTCAATACATGGATTAGGGAGCACACACTTCACTCATACTCTTTCACACTGTCTCCAACATGCTCATGGCAAATAACAAACACACCTCAAACTACCTTCTGGCCCGAGCCTTGGCTTCACCTTATCTTTCTTAAGTACACTTCTAGTAAGCCTTGACACACACCACTTTATACCTTCACTGACACAATACATATACACAGGGGACAGCAGCAGCACTATCAGAGCTATGTTACACAGCAGCATGGACACGGCTGGAGAGAGGTAGAGATTGTAGCTCATCTTATGACAAAAGGACACGTGTCTGTGTTAAGGTACAACCACTTCACCAGAAGTAAACCCTTCAGGTTCCCTGGACTAGGATAACCCAGCGCCGTCAGTGCAGGATGGTGGATCCTCCGCAGGAGACGAGCTCGGGAACAAAAAAGTCACCAACACAATGCCAGATCGTTTGTCTTCAGTTTATTTTTGCAACACCACACAGTTTTATACATGTCAGAAGTCAGAGTTGCGGGGCAGGACATATCATATACAGATCTAGTTGCTAGGCAGACATGGAATGTGTCCAATATCATAACCCCTAACACACTCGACAGTTTCGGTTGACATATCTGCACGGTTTGCCTAGCGCTAGATGACGTGGGACGCTATCTTATTGCTGGTTTGTCTGAAGAGCAGCATGTATATTGTTTATGTTGTCAGCTCTGAGCTGTTCCTAAAAACATAATATAAATATAGGGAGTTTGTGGTTTGACATTTCCAAGATAGAGACGAGGGGACGGCCGTGGGTTCAAGTCTCTAGACTTTCACAGAAACACAGTTATGCGCGAGTATGTTATTTTTGCAATAATGACAAGTTTCAGCCCCCCGGCCACGGCAACATTTCCAGTGAGATATGTCAATGTCAAATCTGCAGCGTCTGGTCTAAACTAATCCTACAATAAGAATACAATACAATGAGTTACATGGTTACAGTAGGTTAAATAATCACTATGCCTACATAATATAGGTCATATAAAAATCCTTGTACTCTGTTCTCCCAACATGCAGAGTATTATACACTGGGTATATACAATACACAGGGGGCAATTTTACCCCAACAGTCTGTGTGTCTGTGTGCATCTCTCTGAGTATCTCTGCATCTCTCTCTCACCTCTGTTGGCGCAGGGCTCGGGGGACAGAGCCAGGCTGCAGTACAGGGAGTTGAGCGCAGGCCGCAGGGCCTCAGAGTGGGACGGCTTCAGCCTGACAGCCAGGTTAGCCACTGCACACAGAGCAGCACGCAGCTGTGAGACACCACTCTCCACAACACAACAACGACAGTACTAACAGCAGTCCGAGGTGCTGAGTGCCGTGGCGCCGTGAGCCGATCACCGTGGTACAGCAGTCTGAAGTCAGTGTCGTCCGTCTCTCTCTCCGCAGAGCTGCTGCTCTGGACCACACACAGCAGCTGCTGCACCAGGGGCAGGGCACTGAGCGCTGAGAGAGAGAGAGAGAGGACTCGCTGACACACTTGGAAATTGGAAATAACATGGCACAACTGTACAATGGCCATAAACTTTAAAACTAATAGCAGCCGAATACAGAAGGTTTTATTGGCCCTTCCAGTCTGTGCCAGTGCAGGACTCTAATTTAACAACAATTGAGTTGATTGTCTTACTTTATTCTATTATACTTAGAGTTACTTATTCCTGGTAGGGAAGCTCACATTAATAATGAAGGCTGAGTTGAAACAAATCTCTAAGTGCCAAAGGTTGTTGTAACAATCTCCTGGTACTTAGGGAGTATTGCCAGAGTTATAGAAAATAAGGCCACATGAAGCAGATAAGGTGATATCCCATAGTATATTGCCCCCCCAAGTACCTTACCACAAATGTATTTATATACATATGTACAAGCTACAGACCTTTAGATACATTAAGCATACACTAAGCACTGTAGAGAATATACAAAGAACATAAAATATATTTAAAAAACATAACAAGAGAGGTAAACGGTGGCTTAGGACAAAGTCTCTTCAAAAACAAAAACAGAGATTCACAAAGTGAATAAAATCCTTCAGTATTGGACTGGTCTCACCCCTGCACCAGGAACAGTCTCTTGTAAATGGTCCTCTGGAATCCGGATGGAAATCCGAACAAGAATAGTCCAATAGATGGAAGAGAAAAATCCTTCCAACAAAAAACCATAAAACAAAGTCCTTGCAAAAAAATGAAAGAGCACCAAACAGGACAAATCCAAGAATAAAAAACAAAGTTCAAGTTAAAGAATCACAGGCAGAAATAAAGACCTATGCATCAAAGAAGGAGTCTATTGTCAAAGTAGGGATATAGTGTAGTCAAAAACAGGCCATAACAAAAACCCACTTCACTCTCGCTCCGCGTCTCTCGAAAAACACAAAAAGGAGCCTGCCTAAAACAGTGTGCTACCTAGAGATCCTGAAGTCACCCCCGCAACTCAAAAGCACCTGTGTTGCTCCCAGAAAAAAAAGAGGAAAAACTGGAAAAACCAGTATACCAGTCAAGCAACTTAAGCTCAAGAAGGGAGGCAGCTTGACCAAGCCAGTTTAAGCTGACAAGTTACTGTGACTGCCTATATTGTTTTTCATTTGTTTGTTTTTTAAGAAATTGGAGTTACAAGGTTCTGCACTGAACACAAATCTACTAAGAAGTGTCTCCTTAAAACTCAACCATAAAAATAAAATAATAATAAAATAAAAAACTTCAGAAGGAATTATTTTCAACTGAGAGTTTGCTTGTACACTGTTACTTAACAAAAATATATTACACTGCACACAAATTATTTCTGACCAATCCAACATGGCCAAACGATATAAACAATGCACTTTTCTTGAACAAACCTGAACACAACTTTATACAGCAGGTCACACATCCTATGCATCATTATTTTCAGAGAAGATGCGTTTTGGAGGAATAGAAAATAAAACCTAAACAATAACAAAAGGCTTCCAGCAAATGTGTTGCTTGGCCCCATAATAAGTATTTGAACTGTTTCAAAGTGAAAGCTTCAGACCATTTTGTTGCGGTTTGCAAGTTAACAAGTTCTGCTGTCCAAACATGACACTATCCGTAAGTTAGCCACTCAAAGTGACTTAATCATACCCTGAAGAACATCCTTCGAAATTAAGCTTTTTCTATGATAGCCTGCAGTGGTTTTCAACCCTGATCCCGAAGGGCCTCCTCTGACTCCAGCAAGTCTGCAACAGCAGCCACACATTCCTCAGCCCAGTTAAAATGAGGCTCATTTTCACAAGTTAAACATGCATGTCTGTAGATTCTTGTATAGCAGGACTTTACACGCTTGTCCTGCTGCGTGGGGACATTTCTACACTTGTCAGGTTGACTGCAAAAGTATTGTATTTCATACTAATACAGTCATTCACATACCTTTTCTCTCCGGGGCCAATTCATCTCTCCATAGCTAAAAGTGATTTCTTCATCAGGGAAAATGTCTCTTATCGCAAAGAGGCACAAATGTGGCTTCGGATCCACAAGAATCGGTTTCATTTTGCAGGTTGGATTTTTGTGCTCATCAGGAACTAGTCTACCCACAGAGCTGCCTTCCATTGCAGCGTCAATGCTTTGTGCTAAAGAGAAGGACACATTGATCTTAGCCTGAAGTAAGACATTATCGATCAAGTTTAGCCATGAAGTGCACATACCAACTGATCAGTGTGTCTGCCTTGAGCAAGCAGTGCTCGCATTGCTCTAAACCAGTGGGTTATTCTCCATTTGAAATGAACTCAGTTTCCTCCGGGACGAGCTGAGTGAAAAACAGCCCAGAGAAGTGCTCTGGGAAAGAGAGACTGCAGGACTGATCGCCAGTGCTTTGATGAAGCGCAATGAGCAGCAGCTTGTGATCAAACTAAAGACGGCACGGCTGTCATCGCAATAAAAAGGTAGTGCTATTTTCTCACTGCACACTACCGCCGGCATTTCGTACTGCATACAATCACCGCATAATGTGCGATGTGTGACGAAAATGAGAAACAGAGTTGGATAAAACTTCATAGTTTTTCATATGAGCATCACAGCCAACATTTTCAGGGCAGAAACACAGCATTTACATTGGAAATTGAACACTGTTTGAATTTATTTTGTTTTTAAACGAGCTCATATACATAAACACGACTATACAAGCAAAATGCAGCCTACAAAACACGACTAAAATAAACTGTACGCAACAAAGTGTGTAAACGGGTGTATACATCGGTATGCACATATATTAGCAGACTTATGCAATCTTTCACAATTACGAGTTGTATTACAAAGCCGTACAAAACACAGCTCTGGTGGGTTTAGTGTTGATCAATAGCGGCGCATCTGATGTGTGATCAGTTTGGGGCTTCGAAATAACGTCATAATGAGCTAATAATGTTTACAACAGACCAATATTGCAAACAGAGTTCGCCATTATTACTTTTTATGCTAACGTTAATGACTTAAAGAGATTGAAATCTTTGTCAATGATCACATACCACCGTATGAAAGTCAAACAGGAAAGCCTCAGACACACACACACACACACACACACACACACACACACACACACACATATTATGGAGCTTTGATGGGGCTCCCCCTGGTGGTCACTGTTGTGCGCTGCAACAGTCGCAGGGTGGGTAATGTCAGGGAGCCAATCATGGGCCCATAAATTTGCATACGGTGGCGCAAAGGATTCTAGGACAATGAAGCAAACACGTACGTTTCCAATGTCTACACATGAGATGAAAGAGACGGTATGACATGTTTCGTTCCTAGGATTCCTCGTGTGAATGTGAGGGGCAAGAGACCCAGAACCCAAGTGCACTTCTCTGGTGCAAATAGTTGCAAAGGAGTATGGGAAACGACACCCCACCCTTATTCCAATGACAAGCGGTATTACGTCACATAAATAGAAGCCCGTGTCGCTGTCCACTACTGGGGAGAGTAGTAGTGGAGGAGCTTGCTCTCTATACCATATAAGGCCAGCCAGCCCGGAAGGGGACCGGCCCATGCACTGCAAAAGGCTGGGCTGTTAGTGACCCTTCTGTTTTTGGAAAAATACATCACAGCTAACAACACTAGCAAACTCAATCACAACACACCCTATTCTCATGAGGGACGCTCTTGTGGCCGACACACAGCTTTATTTCTATGCACCATTCATACTTCATGCCTCAATACATGGATTAGGGAGCACACACTTCACTCATACTCTTTCACACTGTCTCCAACATGCTCATGGCAAATAACAAACACACCTCAAACTACCTTCTGGCCCGAGCCTTGGCTTCACCTTATCTTTCTTAAGTACACTTCTAGTAAGCCTTGACACACACCACTTTATACCTTCACTGACACAATACATATACACAGGGGACAGCAGCAGCACTATCAGAGCTATGTTACACAGCAGCATGGACACGGCTGGAGAGAGGGAGAGATTGTAGCTCATCTTATGACAAAAGGACACGTGTCTGTGTTAAGGTACAACCACTTCACCAGAAGTAAACCCTTCAGGTTCCCTGGACTAGGATAACCCAGCGCCGTCAGTGCAGGATGGTGGATCCTCCGCAGGAGACGAGCTCGGGAACAAAAAAGTCACCAACACAATGCCAGATCGTTTGTCTTCAGTTTATTTTTGCAACACCACACAGTTTTATACATGTCAGAAGTCAGAGTTGCGGGGCAGGACATATCATATACAGATCAAGTTGCTAGGCAGACATGGAATGTGTCCAATATCATAACCCCTAACACACTCGACAGTTTCGGTTGACATATCTGCACGGTTTGCCTAGCGCTAGATGACGTGGGACGCTATCTTATTGCTGGTTTGTCTGAAGAGCAGCATGTATATTGTTTATGTTGTCAGCTCTGAGCTGTTCCTCAAAACATAATATAAATATAGGGAGTTT
This sequence comes from Amia ocellicauda, assembly GCF_036373705.1. NCBI lineage: Eukaryota > Metazoa > Chordata > Actinopteri > Amiiformes > Amiidae > Amia > Amia ocellicauda. The sequence continues at coordinate 230,369 of NW_027103005.1, forward strand.
GTGGTTTGACATTTCCAAGATAGAGACGAGGGGACGGCCGTGGGTTCAAGTCTCTAGACTTTCACAGAAACACAGTTATGCGCGAGTATGTTATTTTTTCAATACTGACAAGTTTCAGCCCCCCGGCCACGGCAACATTTCCAGTGAGATATGTCAATGTCAAATCTGCAGCGTCTGGTCTAAACTAATCCTACAATAAGAATACAATACAATGAGTTACATGGTTACAGTAGGTTAAATAATCACTATGCCTACATAATATAGGTCATATAAAAATCCTTGTACTCTGTTCTCCCAACATGCAGAGTATTATACACTGGGTATATACAATACACAGGGGGCAATTTTACCCCAACAGTCTGTGTGTCTGTGTGCATCTCTCTGAGTATCTCTGCATCTCTCTCTCACCTCTGTTGGCGCAGGGCTCGGGGGACAGAGCCAGGCTGCAGTACAGGGAGTTGAGCGCAGGCCGCAGGGCCTCAGAGTGGGACGGCTTCAGCCTGACAGCCAGGTTAGCCACTGCACACAGAGCAGCACGCAGCTGTGAGACACCACTCTCCACAACACAACAACGACAGTACTAACAGCAGTCCGAGGTGCTGAGTGCCGTGGCGCCGTGAGCCGATCACCGTGGTACAGCAGTCTAAAGTCAGTGTCGTCCGTCTCTCTCTCCGCAGAGCCGCACAGCAGCTGCTGCACCAGGGGCAGGTCACTGAGTGCTGAGAGACAGAGAGAGAGAGAGAGAGAGAGAGGACTCGCTGACACACTTGGAAATTGGAAATAACATGGCACAACTGTACAATGGCCATAAACTTTAAAACTAATAGCAGCCGAATACAGAAGGTTTTATTGGCCCTTCCAGTCTGTGCCAGTGCAGGACTCTAATTTAACAACAATTGAGTTGATTGTCTTACTTTATTCTATTATACTTAGAGTTACTTATTCCTGGTAGGGAAGCTCACATTAATAATGAAGGCTGAGTTGAAACAAATCTCTAAGTGCCAAAGGTTGTTGTAACAATCTCCTGGTACTTAGGGAGTATTGCCAGAGTTATAGAAAATAAGGCCACATGAAGCAGATAAGGTGATATCCCATAGAATATTGCCCCCCCAAGTACCTTACCACAAATGTATTTATATACATATGTACAAGCTACAGACCTTTAGATACATTAAGCATACACTAAGCACTGTAGAGAATATACAAAGAACATAAATTATATTTAAAAAACATAACAAGAGAGGTAAACGGTGGCTTAGGACAAAGTCTCTTCAAAAACAAAAACAGAGATTCACAAAGTGAATAAAATCCTTCAGTATTGGACTGGTCTCACCCCTGCACCAGGAACAGTCTCTTGTAAATGGTCCTCTGGAATCCGGATGGAAATCCGAACAAGAATAGTCCAATAGATGGAAGAGAAAAATCCTTCCAACAAAAAACCATAAAACAAAGTCCTTGCAAAAAAATGAAAGAGCACCAAACAGGACAAATCCAAGAATAAAAAACAAAGTTCAAGTTAAAGAATCACAGGCAGAAATAAAGACCTATGCATCAAAGAAGGAGTCTATTGTCAAAGTAGGGATATAGTGTAGTCAAAAACAGGCCATAACAAAAACCCACTTCACTCTCGCTCCGCGTCTCTCGAAAAACACAAAAAGGAGCCTGCCTAAAACAGTGTGCTACCTAGAGATCCTGAAGTCACCCCCGCAGGCTATAGAGCAACACTCAAAAGCACCTGTGTTGCTCCCAGAAAAAAAAGAGGAAAAACTGGAAAAACCAGTATACCAGTCAAGCAACTTAAGCTCAAGAAGGGAGGCAGCTTGACCAAGCCAGTTTAAGCTGACAAGTTACTGTGACTGCCTATATTGTTTTTCATTTGTTTGTTTTTTATGACATTGGAGTTACAAGGTTCTGCACTGAACACAAATCTACTAAGAAGTGTCTCCTTAAAACTCAACCATAAAAATAAAATAATAATAAAATAAAAAACTTCAGAAGGAATTATTTTCAACTGAGAGTTTGCTTGTACACTGTTACTTAACAAAAATATATTACACTGCACACAAATTATTTCTGACCAATCCAACATGGCCAAACGATATAAACAATGCACTTTTCTTGAACAAACCTGAACACAACTTTATACAGCAGGTCACACATCCTATGCATCATTATTTTCAGAGAAGATGCGTTTTGGAGGAATAGAAAATAAAACCTAAACAATAACAAAAGGCTTCCAGCAAATGTGTTGCTTGGCCCCATAATAAGTATTTGAACTGTTTCAAAGTGAAAGCTTCAGACCATTTTGTTGCGGTTTGCAAGTTAACAAGTTCTGCTGTCCAAACATGACACTATCCGTAAGTTAGCCACTGAAAGTGACTTAATCATACCCTGCAGAACATCCTTCGAAATTAAGCTTTTTCTATGATAGCCTGCAGTGGTTTTCAACCCTGATCCCGAAGGGCCTCCTCTGACTCCAGCAAGTCTGCAACAGCAGCCACACATTCCTCAGCCCAGTTAAAATGAGGCTCATTTTCACAAGTTAAACATGCATGTCTGTAGATTCTTGTATAGCAGCACTTTACACGCTTGTCCTGCTGCGTGGGGACATTTCTACACTTGTCAGGTTGACTGCAAAAGTATTGTATTTCATACTAATACAGTCATTCACATACCTTTTCTCTCCGGGACCAATTCATCTATCCGTAGCTAAAAGTGATTTCTTCATCAGGGAAAATGTCTCTTATCGCAAAGAGGCACAAATGTGGCTTCGGATCCACAAGAATTGGTTTCATTTTGCAGGTTGGATTTTTGTGCTCATCAGGAACTAGTCTACCCACAGAGCTGCCTTCCTTTGCAGCGTCAATGCTTTGTGCTAAAGAGAAGGACATATTCATCTTAGCCTGCATAGAGTCTACTTACTAACCTATTACCTAATTGTAACAGCCTTCTAGTCCAATATACATCAGTCAGTCAGCAGCTCTTAAGTCACAGAACTAGGGCATTTAGAGTCTACTGCCTAACTGGAACAGCCCTCTAGTCCATCACGTTTTGGATACAAGTAGCGAGCAGTTCTTAGGGTACAGAACAAAGGCAAAAAGAGACTACTCACCAAATGTATCCCGGACGAGCCCCCAAATTGTTAAGGTACAACCACTTCACCAGAAGTAAACCCTTCAGGTTCGCTGGGCTAGGAAAACCCCTGGACTAGGATAACCCAGCGCCGTCAGTGCAGGATGGTGGATCCTCCGCAGGAGACGAGCTCGGGAACAAAAAAGTCACCAACACAATGCCAGATCGTTTGTCTTCAGTTTATTTTTGCAACACCACACAGTTTTATACATGTCAGAAGTCAGAGTTGCGGGGCAGGACATATCATATACAGATCAAGTTGCTAGGCAGACATGGAATGTGTCCAATATCATAACCCCTAACACACTCGACAGTTTCGTTTGACATATCTGCACGGTTTGCCTAGCGCTAGATGACGTGGGACGCTATCTTATTGCTGGTTTGTCTGAAGAGCAGCATGTATATTGTTTATGTTGTCAGCTCTGAGCTGTTCCTCAAAACATAATATAAATATAGGGAGTTTGTGGTTTGACATTTCCAAGATAGAGACGAGGGGACGGCCGTGGGTTCAAGTCTCTAGACTTTCACAGAAACACAGTTATGCGCGAGTATGTTATTTTTTCAATACTGACAAGTTTCAGCCCCCCGGCCACGGCAACATTTCCAGTGAGATATGTCAATGTCAAATCTGCAGCGTCTGGTCTAAACTAATCCTACAATAAGAATACAATACAATGAGTTACATGGTTACAGTAGGTTAAATAATCACTATGCCTACATAATATAGGTCATATAAAAATCCTTGTACTCTGTTCTCCCAACATGCAGAGTATTATACACTGGGTATATACAATACACAGGGGGCAATTTTACCCCAACAGTCTGTGTGTCTGTGTGCATCTCTCTGAGTATCTCTGCATCTCTCTCTCACCTCTGTTGGCGCAGGGCTCGGGGGACAGAGCCAGGCTGCAGTACAGGGAGTTGAGCGCAGGCCGCAGGGCCTCAGAGTGGGACGGCTTCAGCCTGACAGCCAGGTTAGCCACTGCACACAGAGCAGCACGCAGCTGTGAGACACCACTCTCCACAACACAACAACGACAGTACTAACAGCAGTCCGAGGTGCTGAGTGCCGTGGCGCCGTGAGCCGATCACCGTGGTACAGCAGTCTGAAGTCAGTGTCGTCCGTCTCTCTCTCCGCAGAGCCGCACAGCAGCTGCTGCACCAGGGGCAGGTCACTGAGTGCTGAGAGACAGAGAGAGAGAGAGAGAGAGAGAGAGAGAGAGAGAGAGAGGACTCGCTGACACACTTGGAAATTGGAAATAACATGGCACAACTGTACAATGGCCATAAACTTTAAAACTAATAGCAGCCGAATACAGAAGGTTTTATTGGCCCTTCCAGTCTGTGCCAGTGCAGGACTCTAATTTAACAACAATTGAGTTGATTGTCTTACTTTATTCTATTATACTTAGAGTTACTTATTCCTGGTAGGGAAGCTCACATTAATAATGAAGGCTGAGTTGAAACAAATCTCTAAGTGCCAAAGGTTGTTGTAACAATCTCCTGGTACTTAGGGAGTATTGCCAGAGTTATAGAAAATAAGGCCACATGAAGCAGATAAGGTGATATCCCATAGTATATTGCCCCCCCAAGTACCTTACCACAAATGTATTTATATACATATGTACAAGCTACAGACCTTTAGATACATTAAGCATACACTAAGCACTGTAGAGAATATACAAAGAACATAAATTATATTTAAAAAACATAACAAGAGAGGTAAACGGTGGCTTAGGACAAAGTCTCTTCAAAAACAAAAACAGAGATTCACAAAGTGAATAAAATCCTTCAGTATTGGACTGGTCTCACCCCTGCACCAGGAACAGTCTCTTGTAAATGGTCCTCTGGAATCCGGATGGAAATCCGAACAAGAATAGTCCAATAGATGGAAGAGAAAAATCCTTCCAACAAAAAACCATAAAACAAAGTCCTTGCAAAAAAATGAAAGAGCACCAAACAGGACAAATCCAAGAATAAAAAACAAAGTTCAAGTTAAAGAATCACAGGCAGAAATAAAGACCTATGCATCAAAGAAGGAGTCTATTGTCAAAGTAGGGATATAGTGTAGTCAAAAACAGGCCATAACAAAAACCCACTTCACTCTCGCTCCGCGTCTCTCGAAAAACACAAAAAGGAGCCTGCCTAAAACAGTGTGCTACCTAGAGATCCTGAAGTCACCCCCGCAGGCTATAGAGCAACACTCAAAAGCACCTGTGTTGCTCCCAGAAAAAAAAGAGGAAAAACTGGAAAAACCAGTATACCAGTCAAGCAACTTAAGCTCAAGAAGGGAGGCAGCTTGACCAAGCCAGTTTAAGCTGACAAGTTACTGTGACTGCCTATATTGTTTTTCATTTGTTTGTTTTTTATGACATTGGAGTTACAAGGTTCTGCACTGAACACAAATCTACTAAGAAGTGTCTCCTTAAAACTCAACCATAAAAATAAAATAATAATAAAATAAAAAACTTCAGAAGGAATTATTTTCAACTGAGAGTTTGCTTGTACACTGTTACTTAACAAAAATATATTACACTGCACACAAATTATTTCTGACCAATCCAACATGGCCAAACGATATAAACAATGCACTTTTCTTGAACAAACCTGAACACAACTTTATACAGCAGGTCACACATCCTATGCATCATTATTTTCAGAGAAGATGCGTTTTGGAGGAATAGAAAATAAAACCTAAACAATAACAAAAGGCTTCCAGCAAATGTGTTGCTTGGCCCCATAATAAGTATTTGAACTGTTTCAAAGTGAAAGCTTCAGACCATTTTGTTGCGGTTTGCAAGTTAACAAGTTCTGCTGTCCAAACATGACACTATCCGTAAGTTAGCCACTGAAAGTGACTTAATCATACCCTGCAGAACATCCTTCGAAATTAAGCTTTTTCTATGATAGCCTGCAGTGGTTTTCAACCCTGATCCCGAAGGGCCTCCTCTGACTCCAGCAAGTCTGCAACAGCAGCCACACATTCCTCAGCCCAGTTAAAATGAGGCTCATTTTCACAAGTTAAACATGCATGTCTGTAGATTCTTGTATAGCAGCACTTTACACGCTTGTCCTGCTGCGTGGGGACATTTCTACACTTGTCAGGTTGACTGCAAAAGTATTGTATTTCATACTAATACAGTCATTCACATACCTTTTCTCTCCGGGACCAATTCATCTATCCGTAGCTAAAAGTGATTTCTTCATCAGGGAAAATGTCTCTTATCGCAAAGAGGCACAAATGTGGCTTCGGATCCACAAGAATTGGTTTCATTTTGCAGGTTGGATTTTTGTGCTCATCAGGAACTAGTCTACCCACAGAGCTGCCTTCCTTTGCAGCGTCAATGCTTTGTGCTAAAGAGAAGGACATATTCATCTTAGCCTGCATAGAGTCTACTTACTAACCTATTACCTAATTGTAACAGCCTTCTAGTCCAATATACATCAGTCAGTCAGCAGCTCTTAAGTCACAGAACTAGGGCATTTAGAGTCTACTGCCTAACTGGAACAGCCCTCTAGTCCATCACGTTTTGGATACAAGTAGCGAGCAGTTCTTAGGGTACAGAACAAAGGCAAAAAGAGACTACTCACCAAATGTATCCCGGACGAGCCCCCAAATTGTTAAGGTACAACCACTTCACCAGAAGTAAACCCTTCAGGTTCGCTGGGCTAGGAAAACCCCTGGACTAGGATAACCCAGCGCCGTCAGTGCAGGATGGTGGATCCTCCGCAGGAGACGAGCTCGGGAACAAAAAAGTCACCAACACAATGCCAGATCGTTTGTCTTCAGTTTATTTTTGCAACACCACACAGTTTTATACATGTCAGAAGTCAGAGTTGCGGGGCAGGACATATCATATACAGATCTAGTTGCTAGACAGACATGGAATGTGTCCAATATCATAACCCCTAACACACTCGACAGTTTCGGTTGACATATCTGCACGGTTTGCCTAGCGCTAGATGACGTGGGACTCTATCTTATTGCTGGTTTGTCTGAAGAGCAGCATGTATATTGTTTATGTTGTCAGCTCTGAGCTCTTTCTCAAAACATAATATAAATATAGGGAGTTTGTGGTTTGACATTTCCAAGATAGAGACGAGGGGACGGCCGTGGGTTCAAGTGTCTAGACTTTCACAGAAACACAGTTATGCGCGAGTATGTTATTTTTTCAATACTGACAAGTTTCAGCCCCCCGGCCACGGCAACATTTCCAGTGAGATATGTCAATGTCAAATCTGCAGCGTCTGGTCTAAACTAATCCTACAATAAGAATACAATACAATGAGTTACATGGTTACAGTAGGTTAAATAATCACTATGCCTACATAATATAGGTCATATAAAAATCCTTGTACTCTGTTCTCCCAACATGCAGAGTATTATACACTGGGTATATACAATACACAGGGGGCAATTTTACCCCAACAGTCTGTGTGTCTGTGTGCATCTCTCTGAGTATCTCTGCATCTCTCTCTCACCTCTGTTGGCGCACGGTTCGGTGGACAGAGCCAGGCTGCAGTAGAGGGAGTTGAGCGCAGGCTGCAGGGCCTCAGAGTGGGACGGCTTCAGCCTGACAGCCAGGTTAGCCACTGCACACAGAGCAGCACGCAGCTGTGAGACACCACTCTCCACAACACAACAACGACAGTACTAACAGCAGTCCGAGGTGCTGAGTGCCGTGGCGCCGTGAGCCGCTCACCGTGGTACAGCAGGCTGAAGTCAGTGTCGTCCGTCTCTCTCTCCGCAGAGCCGCTGCTCTGGACCACACACAGCAGCTGCTGCACCAGGGGCAGGGCACTGAGCGCTGAGAGAGAGAGAGAGAGAGAGAGAGAGAGAGAGAGAGAGAGGACTCGCTGACACACTTGGAAATTGGAAATAACATGGCACAACTGTACAATGGCCATAAACTTTAAAACTAATAGCAGCCGAATACAGAAGGTTTTATTGGCCCTTCCAGTCTGTGCCAGTGCAGGACTCTAATTTAACAACAATTGAGTTGATTGTCTTACTTTATTCTATTATACTTAGAGTTACTTATTCCTGGTAGGGAAGCTCACATTAATAATGAAGGCTGAGTTGAAACAAATCTCTAAGTGCCAAAGGTTGTTGTAACAATCTCCTGGTACTTAGGGAGTATTGCCAGAGTTATAGAAAATAAGGCCACATGAAGCAGATAAGGTGATATCCCATAGTATATTGCCCCCCCAAGTACCTTACCACAAATGTATTTATATACATATGTACAAGCTACAGACCTTTAGATACATTAAGCATACACTAAGCACTGTAGAGAATATACAAAGAACATAAAATATATTTAAAAAACATAACAAGAGAGGTAAACGGTGGCTTAGGACAAAGTCTCTTCAAAAACAAAAACAGAGATTCACAAAGTGAATAAAATCCTTCAGTATTGGACTGGTCTCACCCCTGCACCAGGAACAGTCTCTTGTAAATGGTCCTCTGGAATCCGGATGGAAATCCGAACAAGAATAGTCCAATAGATGGAAGAGAAAAATCCTTCCAACAAAAAACCATAAAACAAAGTCCTTGCAAAAAAATGAAAGAGCACCAAACAGGACAAATCCAAGAATAAAAAACAAAGTTCAAGTTAAAGATTCACAGGCAGAAATAAAGACCTATGCATCAAAGAAGGAGTCTATTGTCAAAGTAGGGATATAGTGTAGTCAAAAACAGGCCATAACAAAAACCCACTTCACTCTCGCTCCGCGTCTCTCGAAAAACACAAAAAGGAGCCTGCCTAAAACAGTGTGCTACCTAGAGATCCTGAAGTCACCCCCGCAACTCAAAAGCACCTGTGTTGCTCCCAGAAAAAAAGAGGAAAAACTGGAAAAACCAGTATACCAGTCAAGCAACTTAAGCTCAAGAAGGGAGGCAGCTTGACCAAGCCAGTTTAAGCTGACAAGTTACTGTGACTGCCTATATTGTTTTTCATTTGTTTGTTTTTTATGACATTGGAGTTACAAGGTTCTGCACTGAACACAAATCTACTAAGAAGTGTCTCCTTAAAACTCAACCATAAAAATAAAATAATAATAAAATAAAAAACTTCAGAAGGAATTATTTTCAACTGAGAGTTTGCTTGTACACTGTTACTTAACAAAAATATATTACACTGCACACAAATTATTTCTGACCAATCCAACATGGCCAAACGATATAAACAATGCACTTTTCTTGAACAAACCTGAACACAACTTTATACAGCAGGTCACACATCCTATGCATCATTATTTTCAGAGAAGATGCGTTTTGGAGGAATAGAAAATAAAACCTAAACAATAACAAAAGGCTTCCAGCAAATGTGTTGCTTGGCCCCATAATAAGTATTTGAACTGTTTCAAAGTGAAAGCTTCAGACCATTTTGTTGCGGTTTGCAAGTTAACAAGTTCTGCTGTCCAAACATGACACTATCCGTAAGTTAGCCACTCAAAGTGACTTAATCATACCCTGAAGAACATCCTTCGAAATTAAGCTTTTTCTATGATAGCCTGCAGTGGTTTTCAACCCTGATCCCGAAGGGCCTCCTCTGACTCCAGCAAGTCTGCAACAGCAGCCACACATTCCTCAGCCCAGTTAAAATGAGGCTCATTTTCACAAGTTAAACATGCATGTCTGTAGATTCTTGTATAGCAGGACTTTACACGCTTGTCCTGCTGCGTGGGGACATTTCTACACTTGTCAGGTTGACTGCAAAAGTATTGTATTTCATACTAATACAGTCATTCACATACCTTTTCTCTCCGGGGCCAATTCATCTCTCCATAGCTAAAAGTGATTTCTTCATCAGGGAAAATGTCTCTTATCGCAAAGAGGCACAAATGTGGCTTCGGATCCACAAGAATCGGTTTCATTTTGCAGGTTGGATTTTTGTGCTCATCAGGAACTAGTCTACCCACAGAGCTGCCTTCCTTTGCAGCGTCAATGCTTTGTGCTAAAGAGAAGGACACATTGATCTTAGCCTGAAGTAAGACATTATCGATCAAGTTTAGCCATGAAGTGCACATACCAACTGATCAGTGTGTCTGCCTTGAGCAAGCAGTGCTCGCATTGCTCTAAACCAGTGGGTTATTCTCCATTTGAAATGAACTCAGTTTCCTCCGGGACGAGCTGAGTGAAAAACAGCCCAGAGAAGTGCTCTGGGAAAGAGAGACTGCAGGACTGATCGCCAGTGCTTTGATGAAGCGCAATGAGCAGCAGCTTGTGATCAAACTAAAGACGGCACGGCTGTCATCGCAATAAAAAGGTAGTGCTATTTTCTCACTGCACACTACCGCCGGCATTTCGTACTGCATACAATCACCGCATAATGTGCGATGTGTGACGAAAATGAGAAACAGAGTTGGATAAAACTTCATAGTTTTTCATATGAGCATCACAGCCAACATTTTCAGGGCAGAAACACAGCATTTACATTGGAAATTGAACACTGTTTGAATTTCTTTTGTTTTTAAACGAGCTCATATACATAAACACGACTATACAAGCAAAATGCAGCCTACAAAACACGACTAAAATAAACTGTACGCAACAAAGTGTGTAAACGGGTGTATACATCGGTATGCACATATATTAGCAGACTTATGCAATCTTTCACAATTACGAGTTGTATTACAAAGCCGTACAAAACACAGCTCTGGTGGGTTTAGTGTTGATCAATAGCGGCGCATCTGATGTGTGATCAGTTTGGGGCTTCGAAATAACGTCATAATGAGCTAATAATGTTTACAACAGACCAATATTGCAAACAGAGTTCGCCATTATTACTTTTTATGCTAACGTTAATGACTTAAAGAGATTGAAATCTTTGTCAATGATCACATACCACCGTATGAAAGTCAAACAGGAAAGCCTCAGACAGACACAGACACACACACACACACACACACACACACACACACACACACACACACACACACATATTATGGAGCTTTGATGGGGCTCCCCCTGGTGGTCACTGTTGTGCGCTGCAACAGTCGCAGGGTGGGTAATGTCAGGGAGCCAATCATGGGCCCATAAATTTGCATACGGTGGCGCAAAGGATTCTAGGACAATGAAGCAAACACGTACGTTTCCAATGTCTACACATGAGATGAAAGAGACGGTATGACATGTTTCGTTCCTAGGATTCCTCGTGTGAATGTGAGGGGCAAGAGACCCAGAACCCAAGTGCACTTCTCTGGTGCAAATAGTTGCAAAGGAGTATGGGAAACGACACCCCACCCTTATTCCAATGACAAGCGGTATTACGTCACATAAATAGAAGCCCGTGTCGCTGTCCACTACTGGGGAGAGTAGTAGTGGAGGAGCTTGCTCTCTATACCATATAAGGCCAGCCAGCCCGGAAGGGGACCGGCCCATGCACTGCAAAAGGCTGGGCTGTTAGTGACCCTTCTGTTTTTGGAAAAATACATCACAGCTAACAACACTAGCAAACTCAATCACAACACACCCTATTCTCATGAGGGACGCTCTTGTGGCCGACACACAGCTTTATTTCTATGCACCATTCATACTTCATGCCTCAATACATGGATTAGGGAGCACACACTTCACTCATACTCTTTCACACTGTCTCCAACATGCTCATGGCAAATAACAAACACACCTCAAACTACCTTCTGGCCCGAGCCTTGGCTTCACCTTATCTTTCTTAAGTACACTTCTAGTAAGCCTTGACACACACCACTTTATACCTTCACTGACACAATACATATACACAGGGGACAGCAGCAGCACTATCAGAGCTATGTTACACAGCAGCATGGACACGGCTGGAGAGAGGGAGAGATTGTAGCTCATCTTATGACAAAAGGACACGTGTCTGTGTTAAGGTACAACCACTTCACCAGAAGTAAACCCTTCAGGTTCCCTGGACTAGGATAACCCAGCGCCGTCAGTGCAGGATGGTGGATCCTCCGCAGGAGACGAGCTCGGGAACAAAAAAGTCACCAACACAATGCCAGATCGTTTGTCTTCAGTTTATTTTTGCAACACCACACAGTTTTATACATGTCAGAAGTCAGAGTTGCGGGGCAGGACATATCATATACAGATCTAGTTGCTAGGCAGACATGGAATGTGTCCAATATCATAACCCCTAACACACTCGACAGTTTCGGTTGACATATCTGCACGGTTTGCCTAGCGCTAGATGACGTGGGACGCTATCTTATTGCTGGTTTGTCTGAAGAGCAGCATGTATATTGTTTATGTTGTCAGCTCTGAGCTGTTCCTCAAAACATAATATAAATATAGGGAGTTTGTGGTTTGACATTTCCAAGATAGAGACGAGGGGACGGCCGTGGGTTCAAGTCTCTAGACTTTCACAGAAACACAGTTATGCGCGAGTATGTTATTTTTTCAATACTGACAAGTTTCAGCCCCCCGGCCACGGCAACATTTCCAGTGAGATATGTCAATGTCAAATCTGCAGCGTCTGGTCTAAACTAATCCTACAATAAGAATACAATACAATGAGTTACATGGTTACAGTAGGTTAAATAATCACTATGCCTACATAATATAGGTCATATAAAAATCCTTGTACTCTGTTCTCCCAACATGCAGAGTATTATACACTGGGTATATACAATACACAGGGGGCAATTTTACCCCAACAGTCTGTGTGTCTGTGTGCATCTCTCTGAGTATCTCTGCATCTCTCTCTCACCTCTGTTGGCGCAGGGCTCGGGAGACAGAGCCAGGCTGCAGTACAGGGAGTTGAGCGCAGGCCGCAGGGCCTCAGAGTGGGACGGCTTCAGCCTGACAGCCAGGTTAGCCACTGCACACAGAGCAGCACGCAGCTGTGAGACACCACTCTCCACAACACAACAACGACAGTACTAACAGCAGTCCGAGGTGCTGAGTGCCGTGGCGCCGTGAGCCGCTCACCGTGGTACAGCAGTCTGAAGTCAGTGTCGTCCGTCTCTCTCTCCGCAGAGCCGCTGCTCTGGACCACACACAGCAGCTGCTGCACCAGGGGCAGGGCACTGAGCGCTGAGAGAGAGAGAGAGGACTCTCTGACACACTTGGAAATTGGAAATAACATGGCACAACTGTACAATGGCCATAAACTTTAAAACTAATAGCAGCCGAATACAGAAGGTTTTATTGGCCCTTCCAGTCTGTGCCAGTGCAGGACTCTAATTTAACAACAATTGAGTTTATTGTCTTACTTTATTCTATTATACTTAGAGTTACTTATTCCTGGTAGGGAAGCTCACATTAATAATGAAGGCTGAGTTGAAACAAATCTCTAAGTGCCAAAGGTTGTTGTAACAATCTCCTGGTACTTAGGGAGTATTGCCAGAGTTATAGAAAATAAGGCCAAATGAAGCAGATAAGGTGATATCCCATAGTATATTGCCCCCCCAAGTACCTTACCCCAAATGTATTTATATACATATGTACAAGCTACAGACCTTTAGATACATTAAGCATACACTAAGCACTGTAGAGAATATACAAAGAACATAAAATATATTTAAAAAACATAACAAGAGAGGTAAATGGTGGCTTAGGACAAAGTCTCTTCAAAAACAAAAACAGAGATTCACAAAGTGAATAAAATCCTTCAGTATTGGACTGGTCTCACCCCTGCACCAGGAACAGTCTCTGTAAATGGTCCTCTGGAATCCGGATGGAAATCCGAACAAGAATAGTCCAATAGATGGAAGAGAAAAATCCTTCCAACAAAAAACCATAAAACAAAGTCATTGCAAAAAAATGAAAGAGCACCAAACAGGACAAATCCAAGAATAAAAAACAAAGTTCAAGTTAAAGAATCACAGGCAGAAATAAAGACCTATGCATCAAAGAAGGAGTCTATTGTCAAAGTAGGGATATAGTGTAGTCAAAAACAGGCCATAACAAAAACCCACTTCACTCTCGCTCCGCGTCTCTCGAAAAACACAAAAAGGAGCCTGCCTAAAACAGTGTGCTACCTAGAGATCCTGAAGTCACCCCCGCAACTCAAAAGCACCTGTGTTGCTCCCAGAAAAAAAAGAGGAAAAACTGGAAAAACCAGTATACCAGTCAAGCAACTTAAGCTCAAGAAGGGAGGCAGCTTGACCAAGCCAGTTTAAGCTGACAAGTTACTGTGACTGCCTATATTGTTTTTCATTTGTTTGTTTTTTATGACATTGGAGTTACAAGGTTCTGCACTGAACACAAATCTACTAAGAAGTGTCTCCTTAAAACTCAACCATAAAAATAAAATAATAATAAAATAAAAAACTTCAGAAGGAATTATTTTCATCTGAGAGTTTGCTTGTACACTGTTACTTAACAAAAATATATTACACTGCACACAAATTATTTTTGACCAATCCAACATGGCCAAACGATATAAACAATGCACTTTTCTTGAACAAACCTGAACACAACTTTATACAGCAGGTAACACATCCTATGCATCATTATTTTCAGAGAAGATGCGTTTTGGAGGAATAGAAAATAAAATCTAAACAATAACAAAAGGCTTCCAGCAAATGTGTTGCTTGGCCCCATAATAAGTATTTGAACTGTTTCAAAGTGAAAGCTTCAGACCATTTTGTTGCGGTTTGCAAGTTAACAAGTTCTGCTGTCCAAACATGACACTATCCGTAAGTTAGCCACTCAAAGTGACTTAATCATACCCTGCAGAACATCCTTCGAAATAAAGCTTTTTCTATGATAGCCTGCAGTGGTTTTCAACCCTGATCCCGAAGGGCCTCCTCTGACTCCAGCAAGTCTGCAACAGCAGCCACACATTCCTCAGCCCAGTTAAAATGAGGCTCATTTTCACAAGTTAAACATGCATGTCTGTAGATTCTTGTATAGCAGGACTTTACACGCTTGTCCTGCTGCGTGGGGACATTTCTACACTTGTCAGGTTGACTGCAAAAGTATTGTATTTCATACTAATACAGTCATTCACATACCTTTTCTCTCCGGGGCCAATTCATCTCTCCATAGCTAAAAGTGATTTCTTCATCAGGGAAAATGTCTCTTATCGCAAAGAGGCACAGATGTGGCTTCGGATCCACAAGAATCGGTTTCATTTTGCAGGTTGGATTTTTGTGCTCATCAGGAACTAGTCTACCCACAGAGCTGCCTTCCATTGCAGCGTCAATGCTTTGTGCTAAAGAGAAGGACATATTCATCTTAGCCTGCATAGAGTCTACTTACTAACCTATTACCTAATTGTAACAGCCTTCTAGTCCAATATACATCAGTCAGTCAGCAGCTCTTAAGTCACAGAACTAGGGCATTTAGAGTCTACTGCCTAACTGGAACAGCCCTCTAGTCCATCACGTTTTGGATACAAGTAGCGAGCAGTTCTTAGGGTACAGAACAAAGGCAAAAAGAGACTACTCACCAAATGTAACCCGGACGAGCCCCCAAATTGCTAAGGTACAACCTCTTTACCAGAAGTAAACCCTTCAGGTTCGCTGGGCTAGGAAAACCCCTGGACTAGGATAACCCAGCGCCGTCAGTGCAGGATGGTGGATCCTCTGCAAGAGACGAGCTCGGGAACAAAAAAGTCACCAACACAATGCCAGATCGTTTGTCTTCAGTTTATTTTTGCAACACCACACAGTTTTATACATGTCAGAAGTCAGAGTTGCGGGGCAGGACATATCATATACAGTTCAAGTTGCTAGGCAGACATGGAATGTGTCCAATATCACAACCCCTAACACACTCGACAGTTTCGGTTGACATATCTGCACGGTTTGCCTAGCGCTAGATGACGTGGGACGCTATCTTATTGCTGGTTTGTCTGAAGAGCAGCATGTATATTGTTTATGTTGTCAGCTCTGAGCTGTTCCTAAAAACATAATATAAATATAGGGAGTTTGTGGTTTGACATTTCCAAGATAGAGACGAGGGGACGGCCGTGGGTTCAAGTCTCTAGACTTTCACAGAAACACAGTTATGCGCGAGTATGTTATTTTTTCAATACTGACAAGTTTCAGCCCCCCGGCCACGGCAACATTACCAGTGAGATATGTCAATGTCAAATCTGCAGCGTCTGGTCTAAACTAATCCTACAATAAGAATACAATACAATGAGTTACATGGTTACAGTAGGTTAAATAATCACTATGCCTACATAATATAGGTCATATAAAAATCCTTGTACTCTGTTCTCCCAACATGCAGAGTATTATACACTGGGTATATACAATACACAGGGGGCAATTTTACCCCAACAGTCTGTGTGTCTGTGTGCATCTCTCTGAGTATCTCTGCATCTCTCTCTCACCTCTGTTGGCGCAGGGCTCGGGGGACAGAGCCAGGCTGCAGTAGAGGGAGTTGAGCGCAGGCTGCAGGGCCTCAGAGTGGGACGGCTTCAGCCTGACAGCCAGGTTAGCCACTGCACACAGAGCAGCACGCAGCTGTGAGACACCACTCTCCACAACACAACAACGACAGTACTAACAGCAGTCCGAGGTGCTGAGTGCCGTGGCGCCGTGAGCCGCTCACCGTGGTACAGCAGTCTGAAGTCAGTGTCGTCCGTCTCTCTCTCCGCAGAGCCGCTGCTCTGGACCACACACAGCAGCTGCTGCACCAGGGGCAGGGCACTGAGCGCTGAGAGAGAGAGAGAGAGAGAGAGAGAGAGGACTCGCTGACACACTTGGAAATTGGAAATAACATGGCACAACTGTACAATGGCCATAAACTTTAAAACTAATAGCAGCCGAATACAGAAGGTTTTATTGGCCCTTCCAGTCTGTGCCAGTGCAGGACTCTAATTTAACAACAATTGAGTTGATTGTCTTACTTTATGCTATTATACTTAGAGTTACTTATTCCTGGTAGGGAAGCTCACATTAATAATGAAGGCTGAGTTGAAACAAATCTCTAAGTGCCAAAGGTTGTTGTAACAATCTCCTGGTACTTAGGGAGTATTGCCAGAGTTATAGAAAATAAGGCCAAATGAAGCAGATAAGGTGATATCCCATAGTATATTGCCCCCCCAAGTACCTTACCACAAATGTATTTATATACATATGTACAAGCTACAGACCTTTAGATACATTAAACATACACTGAAGCACTGTAGAGAATATACAAAGAACATAAAATATATTTAAAAAACATAACAAGAGAGGTAAACGGTGGCTTAGGACAAAGTCTCTTCAAAAACAAAAACAGAGATTCACAAAGTGAATAAAATCCTTCAGTATTGGACTGGTCTCACCCCTGCACCAGGAACAGTCTCTTGTAAATGGTCCTCTGGAATCCGGATGGAAATCCGAACAAGAATAGTCCAATAGATGGAAGAGAAAAATCCTTCCAACAAAAAACCATAAAACAAAGTCCTTGCAAAAAAATGAAAGAGCACCAAACAGGACAAATCCAAGAATAAAAAACAAAGTTCAAGTTAAAGAATCACAGGCAGAAATAAAGACCTATGCATCAAAGAAGGAGTCTATTGTCAAAGTAGGGATATAGTGTAGTCAAAAACAGGCCATAACAAAAACCCACTTCACTCTCGCTCCGCGTCTCTCGAAAAACACAAAAAGGAGCCTGCCTAAAACAGTGTGCTACCTAGAGATCCTGAAGTCACCCCCGCAACTCAAAAGCACCTGTGTTGCTCCCAGAAAAAAAAGAGGAAAAACTGGAAAAACCAGTATACCAGTCAAGCAACTTAAGCTCAAGAAGGGAGGCAGCTTGACCAAGCCAGTTTAAGCTGACAAGTTACTGTGACTGCCTATATTGTTTTTCATTTGTTTGTTTTTTATGACATTGGAGTTACAAGGTTCTGCACTGAACACAAATCTACTAAGAAGTGTCTCCTTAAAACTCAACCATAAAAATAAAATAATAATAAAATAAAAAACTTCAGAAGGAATTATTTTCAACTGAGAGTTTGCTTGTACACTGTTACTTAACAAAAATATATTACACTGCACACAAATTATTTCTGACCAATCCAACATGGCCAAACGATATAAACAATGCACTTTTCTTGAACAAACCTGAACACAACTTTATACAGCAGGTCACACATCCTATGCATCATTATTTTCAGAGAAGATGCGTTTTGGAGGAATAGAAAATAAAACCTAAACAATAACAAAAGGCTTCCAGCAAATGTGTTGCTTGGCCCCATAATAAGTATTTGAACTGTTTCAAAGTGAAAGCTTCAGAACATTTTGTTGCGGTTTGCAAGTTAACAAGTTCTGCTGTCCAAACATGACACTATCCGTAAGTTAGCCACTGAAAGTGACTTAATCATACCCTGAAGAACATCCTTCGAAATTAAGCTTTTTCTATGATAGCCTGCAGTGGTTTTCAACCCTGATCCCGAAGGGCCTCCTCTGACTCCAGCAAGTCTGCAACAGCAGCCATACATTCCTCAGCCCAGTTAAAATGAGGCTCATTTTCACAAGTTAAACATGCATGTCTGTAGATTCTTGTATAGCAGGACTTTACACGCTTGTCCTGCTGCGTGGGGACATTTCTACACTTGTCAGGTTGACTGCAAAAGTATTGTATTTCATACTAATACAGTCAATCACATACCTTTTCTCTCCGGGGCCAATTCATCTCTCCATAGCTAAAAGTGATTTCTTCATCAGGGAAAATGTCTCTTATCGCAAAGAGGCACAAATGTGGCTTCGGATCCACAAGAATTGGTTTCATTTTGCAGGTTGGATTTTTGTGCTCATCAGGAACTAGTCTACCCACAGAGCTGCCTTCCTTTGCAGCGTCAATGCTTTGTGCTAAAGAGAAGGACATATTCATCTTAGCCTGCATAGAGTCTACTTACTAACCTATTACCTAATTGTAACAGCCTTCTAGTCCAATATACATCAGTCAGTCAGCAGCTCTTAAGTCACAGAACTAGGGCATTTAGAGTCTACTGCCTAACTGGAACAGCCCTCTAGTCCATCACGTTTTGGATACAAGTAGCGAGCAGTTCTTAGGGTACAGAACAAAGGCAAAAAGAGACTACTCACCAAATGTATCCCGGACGAGCCCCCAAATTGTTAAGGTACAACCACTTCACCAGAAGTAAACCCTTCAGGTTCGCTGGGCTAGGAAAACCCCTGGACTAGGATAACCCAGCGCCGTCAGTGCAGGATGGTGGATCCTCCGCAGGAGACGAGCTCGGGAACAAAAAAGTCACCAACACAATGCCAGATCGTTTGTCTTCAGTTTATTTTTGCAACACCACACAGTTTTATACATGTCAGAAGTCAGAGTTGCGGGGCAGGACATATCATATACAGATCAAGTTGCTAGGCAGACATGGAATGTGTCCAATATCATGACCCCTAACACACTCGACAGTTTCGGTTGACATATCTGCACGGTTTGCCTAGCGCTAGATGACGTGGGTCGCTATCTTATTGCTGGTTTGTCTGAAGAGCAGCATGTATATTGTTTATGTTGTCAGCTCTGAGCTGTTCCTCAAAACATAATATAAATATAGGGAGTTTGTGGTTTGACATTTCCAAGATAGAGACGAGGGGACAGCCGTGGGTTCAAGTGTCTAGACTTTCACAGAAACACAGTTATGCGCGAGTATGTTATTTTTTCAATACTGACAAGTTTCAGCCCCCCGGCCACGGCAACATTTCCAGTGAGATATGTCAATGTCAAATCTGCAGCGTCTGGTCTAAACTAATCCTACAATAAGAATACAATACAATGAGTTACATGGTTACAGTAGGTTAAATAATCACTATGCCTACATAATATAGGTCATATAAAAATCCTTGTACTCTGTTCTCCCAACATGCAGAGTATTATACACTGGGTATATACAATACACAGGGGGCAATTTTACCCCAACAGTCTGTGTGTCTGTGTGCATCTCTCTGAGTATCTCTGCATCTCTCTCTCACCTCTGTTGGCGCAGGGCTCGGGGGACAGAGCCAGGCTGCAGTACAGGGAGTTGAGCGCAGGCCGCAGGGCCTCAGAGTGGGACGGCTTCAGCCTGACAGCCAGGTTAGCCACTGCACACAGAGCAGCACGCAGCTGTGAGACACCACTCTCCACAACACAACAACGACAGTACTAACAGCAGTCCGAGGTGCTGAGTGCCGTGGCGCCGTGAGCCGATCACCGTGGTACAGCAGTCTGAAGTCAGTGTCGTCCGTCTCTCTCTCCGCAGAGCCGCTGCTCTGGACCACACACAGCAGCTGCTGCACCAGGGGCAGGGCACTGAGCGCTGAGAGAGAGAGAGAGGACTCGCTGACACACTTGGAAATTGGAAATAACATGGCACAACTGTACAATGGCCATAAACTTTAAAACTAATAGCAGCCGAATACAGAAGGTTTTATTGGCCCTTCCAGTCTGTGCCAGTGCAGGACTCTAATTTAACAACAATTGAGTTGATTGTCTTACTTTATTCTATTATACTTAGAGTTACTTATTCCTGGTAGGGAAGCTCACATTAATAATGAAGGCTGAGTTGAAACAAATCTCTAAGTGCCAAAGGTTGTTGTAACAATCTCCTGGTACTTAGGGAGTATTGCCAGAGTTATAGAAAATAAGGCCACATGAAGCAGATAAGGTGATATCCCATAGTATATTGCCCCCCCAAGTACCTTACCACAAATGTATTTATATACATATGTACAAGCTACAGACCTTTAGATACATTAAGCATACACTAAGCACTGTAGAGAATATACAAAGAACATAAAATATATTTAAAAAACATAACAAGAGAGGTAAACGGTGGCTTAGGACAAAGTCTCTTCAAAAACAAAAACAGAGATTCACAAAGTGAATAAAATCCTTCAGTATTGGACTGGTCTCACCCCTGCACCAGGAACAGTCTCTTGTAAATGGTCCTCTGGAATCCGGATGGAAATCCGAACAAGAATAGTCCAATAGATGGAAGAGAAAAATCCTTCCAACAAAAAACCATAAAACAAAGTCCTTGCAAAAAAATGAAAGAGCACCAAACAGGACAAATCCAAGAATAAAAAACAAAGTTCAAGTTAAAGAATCACAGGCAGAAATAAAGACCTATGCATCAAAGAAGGAGTCTATTGTCAAAGTAGGGATATAGTGTAGTCAAAAACAGGCCATAACAAAAACCCACTTCACTCTCGCTCCGCGTCTCTCGAAAAACACAAAAAGGAGCCTGCCTAAAACAGTGTGCTACCTAGAGATCCTGAAGTCACCCCCGCAACTCAAAAGCACCTGTGTTGCTCCCAGAAAAAAAAGAGGAAAAACTGGAAAAACCAGTATACCAGTCAAGCAACTTAAGCTCAAGAAGGGAGGCAGCTTGACCAAGCCAGTTTAAGCTGACAAGTTACTGTGACTGCCTATATTGTTTTTCATTTGTTTGTTTTTTAAGAAATTGGAGTTACAAGGTTCTGCACTGAACACAAATCTACTAAGAAGTGTCTCCTTAAAACTCAACCATAAAAATAAAATAATAATAAAATAAAAAACTTCAGAAGGAATTATTTTCAACTGAGAGTTTGCTTGTACACTGTTACTTAACAAAAATATATTACACTGCACACAAATTATTTCTGACCAATCCAACATGGCCAAACGATATAAACAATGCACTTTTCTTGAACAAACCTGAACACAACTTTATACAGCAGGTCACACATCCTATGCATCATTATTTTCAGAGAAGATGCGTTTTGGAGGAATAGAAAATAAAACCTAAACAATAACAAAAGGCTTCCAGCAAATGTGTTGCTTGGCCCCATAATAAGTATTTGAACTGTTTCAAAGTGAAAGCTTCAGACCATTTTGTTGCGGTTTGCAAGTTAACAAGTTCTGCTGTCCAAACATGACACTATCCGTAAGTTAGCCACTCAAAGTGACTTAATCATACCCTGAAGAACATCCTTCGAAATTAAGCTTTTTCTATGATAGCCTGCAGTGGTTTTCAACCCTGATCCCGAAGGGCCTCCTCTGACTCCAGCAAGTCTGCAACAGCAGCCACACATTCCTCAGCCCAGTTAAAATGAGGCTCATTTTCACAAGTTAAACATGCATGTCTGTAGATTCTTGTATAGCAGGACTTTACACGCTTGTCCTGCTGCGTGGGGACATTTCTACACTTGTCAGGTTGACTGCAAAAGTATTGTATTTCATACTAATACAGTCATTCACATACCTTTTCTCTCCGGGGCCAATTCATCTCTCCATAGCTAAAAGTGATTTCTTCATCAGGGAAAATGTCTCTTATCGCAAAGAGGCACAAATGTGGCTTCGGATCCACAAGAATCGGTTTCATTTTGCAGGTTGGATTTTTGTGCTCATCAGGAACTAGTCTACCCACAGAGCTGCCTTCCTTTGCAGCGTCAATGCTTTGTGCTAAAGAGAAGGACACATTGATCTTAGCCTGAAGTAAGACATTATCGATCAAGTTTAGCCATGAAGTGCACATACCAACTGATCAGTGTGTCTGCCTTGAGCAAGCAGTGCTCGCATTGCTCTAAACCAGTGGGTTATCCTCCATTTGAAATGAACTCAGTTTCCTCCGGGACGAGCTGAGTGAAAAACAGCCCAGAGAAGTGCTCTGGGAAAGAGAGACTGCAGGACTGATCGCCAGTGCTTTGATGAAGCGCAATGAGCAGCAGCTTGTGATCAAACTAAAGACGGCACGGCTGTCATCGCAATAAAAAGGTAGTGCTATTTTCTCACTGCACACTACCGCCGGCATTTCGTACTGCATACAATCACCGCATAATGTGCGATGTGTGACGAAAATGAGAAACAGAGTTGGATAAAACTTCATAGTTTTTCATATGAGCATCACAGCCAACATTTTCAGGGCAGAAACACAGCATTTACATTGGAAATTGAACACTGTTTGAATTTATTTTGTTTTTAAACGAGCTCATATACATAAACACGACTATACAAGCAAAATGCAGCCTACAAAACACGACTAAAATAAACTGTACGCAACAAAGTGTGTAAACGGGTGTATACATCGGTATGCACATATATTAGCAGACTTATGCAATCTTTCACAATTACGAGTTGTATTACAAAGCCGTACAAAACACAGCTCTGGTGGGTTTAGTGTTGATCAATAGCGGCGCATCTGATGTGTGATCAGTTTGGGGCTTCGAAATAACGTCATAATGAGCTAATAATGTTTACAACAGACCAATATTGCAAACAGAGTTCGCCATTATTACTTTTTATGCTAACGTTAATGACTTAAAGAGATTGAAATCTTTGTCAATGATCACATACCACCGTATGAAAGTCAAACAGGAAAGCCTCAGACACACACACACACACACACACACACACACACACACACACACACACACACACACACACACACACACACACATATTATGGAGCTTTGATGGGGCTCCCCCTGGTGGTCACTTTTGTGCGCTGCAACAGTCGCAGGGTGGGTAATGTCAGGGAGCCAATCATGGGCCCATAAATTTGCATACGGTGGCGCAAAGGATTCTAGGACAATGAAGCAAACACGTACGTTTCCAATGTCTACACATGAGATGAAAGAGACGGTATGACATGTTTCGTTCCTAGGATTCCTCGTGTGAATGTGAGGGGCAAGAGACCCAGAACCCAAGTGCACTTCTCTGGTGCAAATAGTTGCAAAGGAGTATGGGAAACGACACCCCACCCTTATTCTAATGACAAGCGGTATTACGTCACATAAATAGAAGCCCGTGTCGCTGTCCACTACTGGGGAGAGTAGTAGTGGAGGAGCTTGCTCTCTATACCATATAAGGCCAGCCAGCCCGGAAGGGGACCGGCCCATGCACTGCAAAAGGCTGGGCTGTTAGTGACCCTTCTGTTTTTGGAAAAATACATCACAGCTAACAACACTAGCAAACTCAATCACAACACACCCTATTCTCATGAGGGACGCTCTTGTGGCCGACACACAGCTTTATTTCTATGCACCATTCATACTTCATGCCTCAATACATGGATTAGGGAGCACACACTTCACTCATACTCTTTCACACTGTCTCCAACATGCTCATGGCAAATAACAAACACACCTCAAACTACCTTCTGGCCCGAGCCTTGGCTTCACCTTATCTTTCTTAAGTACACTTCTAGTAAGCCTTGACACACACCACTTTATACCTTCACTGACACAATACATATACACAGGGGACAGCAGCAGCACTATCAGAGCTATGTTACACAGCAGCATGGACACGGCTGGAGAGAGGGAGAGATTGTAGCTCATCTTATGACAAAAGGACACGTGTCTGTGTTAAGGTACAACCACTTCACCAGAAGTAAACCCTTCAGGTTCCCTGGACTAGGATAACCCAGCGCCGTCAGTGCAGGATGGTGGATCCTCCGCAGGAGACGAGCTCGGGAACAAAAAAGTCACCAACACAATGCCAGATCGTTTGTCTTCAGTTTATTTTTGCAACACCACACAGTTTTATACATGTCAGAAGTCAGAGTTGCGGGGCAGGACATATCATATACAGATCAAGTTGCTAGGCAGACATGGAATGTGTCCAATATCATAACCCCTAACACACTCGACAGTTTCGGTTGACATATCTGCACGGTTTGCCTAGCGCTAGATGACGTGGGACGCTATCTTATTGCTGGTTTGTCTGAAGAGCAGCATGTATATTGTTTATGTTGTCAGCTCTGAGCTGTTCCTCAAAACATAATATAAATATAGGGAGTTTGTGGTTTGACATTTCCAAGATAGAGACGAGGGGACGGCCGTGGGTTCAAGTCTCTAGACTTTCACAGAAACACAGTTATGCGCGAGTATGTTATTTTTTCAATACTGACAAGTTTCAGCCCCCCGGCCACGGCAACATTTCCAGTGAGATATGTCAATGTCAAATCTGCAGCGTCTGGTCTAAACTAATCCTACAATAAGAATACAATACAATGAGTTACATGGTTACAGTAGGTTAAATAATCACTATGCCTACATAATATAGGTCATATAAAAATCCTTGTACTCTGTTCTCCCAACATGCAGAGTATTATACACTGGGTATATACAATACACAGGGGGCAATTTTACCCCAACAGTCTGTGTGTCTGTGTGCATCTCTCTGAGTATCTCTGCATCTCTCTCTCACCTCTGTTGGCGCAGGGCTCGGGGGACAGAGCCAGGCTGCAGTACAGGGAGTTGAGCGCAGGCCGCAGGGCCTCAGAGTGGGACGGCTTCAGCCTGACAGCCAGGTTAGCCACTGCACACAGAGCAGCACGCAGCTGTGAGACACCACTCTCCACAACACAACAACGACAGTACTAACAGCAGTCCGAGGTGCTGAGTGCCGTGGCGCCGTGAGCCGATCACCGTGGTACAGCAGTCTAAAGTCAGTGTCGTCCGTCTCTCTCTCCGCAGAGCCGCACAGCAGCTGCTGCACCAGGGGCAGGTCACTGAGTGCTGAGAGACAGAGAGAGAGAGAGAGAGAGAGAGAGAGAGAGAGAGAGAGAGAGGACTCGCTGACACACTTGGAAATTGGAAATAACATGGCACAACTGTACAATGGCCATAAACTTTAAAACTAATAGCAGCCGAATACAGAAGGTTTTATTGGCCCTTCCAGTCTGTGCCAGTGCAGGACTCTAATTTAACAACAATTGAGTTGATTGTCTTACTTTATTCTATTATACTTAGAGTTACTTATTCCTGGTAGGGAAGCTCACATTAATAATGAAGGCTGAGTTGAAACAAATCTCTAAGTGCCAAAGGTTGTTGTAACAATCTCCTGGTACTTAGGGAGTATTGCCAGAGTTATAGAAAATAAGGCCACATGAAGCAGATAAGGTGATATCCCATAGTATATTGCCCCCCCCAAGTACCTTACCACAAATGTATTTATATACATATGTACAAGCTACAGACCTTTAGATACATTAAGCATACACTAAGCACTGTAGAGAATATACAAAGAACATAAATTATATTTAAAAAACATAACAAGAGAGGTAAACGGTGGCTTAGGACAAAGTCTCTTCAAAAACAAAAACAGAGATTCACAAAGTGAATAAAATCCTTCAGTATTGGACTGGTCTCACCCCTGCACCAGGAACAGTCTCTTGTAAATGGTCCTCTGGAATCCGGATGGAAATCCGAACAAGAATAGTCCAATAGATGGAAGAGAAAAATCCTTCCAACAAAAAACCATAAAACAAAGTCCTTGCAAAAAAATGAAAGAGCACCAAACAGGACAAATCCAAGAATAAAAAACAAAGTTCAAGTTAAAGAATCACAGGCAGAAATAAAGACCTATGCATCAAAGAAGGAGTCTATTGTCAAAGTAGGGATATAGTGTAGTCAAAAACAGGCCATAACAAAAACCCACTTCACTCTCGCTCCGCGTCTCTCGAAAAACACAAAAAGGAGCCTGCCTAAAACAGTGTGCTACCTAGAGATCCTGAAGTCACCCCCGCAGGCTATAGAGCAACACTCAAAAGCACCTGTGTTGCTCCCAGAAAAAAAAGAGGAAAAACTGGAAAAACCAGTATACCAGTCAAGCAACTTAAGCTCAAGAAGGGAGGCAGCTTGACCAAGCCAGTTTAAGCTGACAAGTTACTGTGACTGCCTATATTGTTTTTCATTTGTTTGTTTTTTATGACATTGGAGTTACAAGGTTCTGCACTGAACACAAATCTACTAAGAAGTGTCTCCTTAAAACTCAACCATAAAAATAAAATAATAATAAAATAAAAAACTTCAGAAGGAATTATTTTCAACTGAGAGTTTGCTTGTACACTGTTACTTAACAAAAATATATTACACTGCACACAAATTATTTCTGACCAATCCAACATGGCCAAACGATATAAACAATGCACTTTTCTTGAACAAACCTGAACACAACTTTATACAGCAGGTCACACATCCTATGCATCATTATTTTCAGAGAAGATGCGTTTTGAAGGAATAGAAAATAAAACCTAAACAATAACAAAAGGCTTCCAGCAAATGTGTTGCTTGGCCCCATAATAAGTATTTGAACTGTTTCAAAGTGAAAGCTTCAGACCATTTTGTTGCGGTTTGCAAGTTAACAAGTTCTGCTGTCCAAACATGACACTATCCGTAAGTTAGCCACTGAAAGTGACTTAATCATACCCTGCAGAACATCCTTCGAAATTAAGCTTTTTCTATGATAGCCTGCAGTGGTTTTCAACCCTGATCCCGAAGGGCCTCCTCTGACTCCAGCAAGTCTGCAACAGCAGCCACACATTCCTCAGCCCAGTTAAAATGAGGCTCATTTTCACAAGTTAAACATGCATGTCTGTAGATTCTTGTATAGCAGCACTTTACACGCTTGTCCTGCTGCGTGGGGACATTTCTACACTTGTCAGGTTGACTGCAAAAGTATTGTATTTCATACTAATACAGTCATTCACATACCTTTTCTCTCCGGGACCAATTCATCTATCCGTAGCTAAAAGTGATTTCTTCATCAGGGAAAATGTCTCTTATCGCAAAGAGGCACAAATGTGGCTTCGGATCCACAAGAATTGGTTTCATTTTGCAGGTTGGATTTTTGTGCTCATCAGGAACTAGTCTACCCACAGAGCTGCCTTCCTTTGCAGCGTCAATGCTTTGTGCTAAAGAGAAGGACATATTCATCTTAGCCTGCATAGAGTCTACTTACTAACCTATTACCTAATTGTAACAGCCTTCTAGTCCAATATACATCAGTCAGTCAGCAGCTCTTAAGTCACAGAACTAGGGCATTTAGAGTCTACTGCCTAACTGGAACAGCCCTCTAGTCCATCACGTTTTGGATACAAGTAGCGAGCAGTTCTTAGGGTACAGAACAAAGGCAAAAAGAGACTACTCACCAAATGTATCCCGGACGAGCCCCCAAATTGTTAAGGTACAACCACTTCACCAGAAGTAAACCCTTCAGGTTCGCTGGGCTAGGAAAACCCCTGGACTAGGATAACCCAGCGCCGTCAGTGCAGGATGGTGGATCCTCCGCAGGAGACGAGCTCGGGAACAAAAAAGTCACCAACACAATGCCAGATCGTTTGTCTTCAGTTTATTTTTGCAACACCACACAGTTTTATACATGTCAGAAGTCAGAGTTGCGGGGCAGGACATATCATATACAGATCAAGTTGCTAGGCAGACATGGAATGTGTCCAATATCATAACCCCTAACACACTCGACAGTTTCGGTTGACATATCTGCACGGTTTGCCTAGCGCTAGATGACGTGGGACGCTATCTTATTGCTGGTTTGTCTGAAGAGCAGCATGTATATTGTTTATGTTGTCAGCTCTGAGCTGTTCCTCAAAACATAATATAAATATAGGGAGTTTGTGGTTTGACATTTCCAAGATAGAGACGAGGGGACGGCCGTGGGTTCAAGTCTCTAGACTTTCACAGAAACACAGTTATGCGCGAGTATGTTATTTTTTCAATACTGACAAGTTTCAGCCCCCCGGCCACGGCAACATTTCCAGTGAGATATGTCAATGTCAAATCTGCAGCGTCTGGTCTAAACTAATCCTACAATAAGAATACAATACAATGAGTTACATGGTTACAGTAGGTTAAATAATCACTATGCCTACATAATATAGGTCATATAAAAATCCTTGTACTCTGTTCTCCCAACATGCAGAGTATTATACACTGGGTATATACAATACACAGGGGGCAATTTTACCCCAACAGTCTGTGTGTCTGTGTGCATCTCTCTGAGTATCTCTGCATCTCTCTCTCACCTCTGTTGGCGCAGGGCTCGGGGGACAGAGCCAGGCTGCAGTACAGGGAGTTGAGCGCAGGCCGCAGGGCCTCAGAGTGGGACGGCTTCAGCCTGACAGCCAGGTTAGCCACTGCACACAGAGCAGCACGCAGCTGTGAGACACCACTCTCCACAACACAACAACGACAGTACTAACAGCAGTCCGAGGTGCTGAGTGCCGTGGCGCCGTGAGCCGATCACCGTGGTACAGCAGTCTGAAGTCAGTGTCGTCCGTCTCTCTCTCCGCAGAGCCGCACAGCAGCTGCTGCACCAGGGGCAGGTCACTGAGTGCTGAGAGACAGAGAGAGAGAGAGAGAGAGAGAGAGAGAGAGAGAGAGAGAGAGGACTCGCTGACACACTTGGAAATTGGAAATAACATGGCACAACTGTACAATGGCCATAAACTTTAAAACTAATAGCAGCCGAATACAGAAGGTTTTATTGGCCCTTCCAGTCTGTGCCAGTGCAGGACTCTAATTTAACAACAATTGAGTTGATTGTCTTACTTTATTCTATTATACTTAGAGTTACTTATTCCTGGTAGGGAAGCTCACATTAATAATGAAGGCTGAGTTGAAACAAATCTCTAAGTGCCAAAGGTTGTTGTAACAATCTCCTGGTACTTAGGGAGTATTGCCAGAGTTATAGAAAATAAGGCCACATGAAGCAGATAAGGTGATATCCCATAGTATATTGCCCCCCCAAGTACCTTACCACAAATGTATTTATATACATATGTACAAGCTACAGACCTTTAGATACATTAAGCATACACTAAGCACTGTAGAGAATATACAAAGAACATAAATTATATTTAAAAAACATAACAAGAGAGGTAAACGGTGGCTTAGGACAAAGTCTCTTCAAAAACAAAAACAGAGATTCACAAAGTGAATAAAATCCTTCAGTATTGGACTGGTCTCACCCCTGCACCAGGAACAGTCTCTTGTAAATGGTCCTCTGGAATCCGGATGGAAATCCGAACAAGAATAGTCCAATAGATGGAAGAGAAAAATCCTTCCAACAAAAAACCATAAAACAAAGTCCTTGCAAAAAAATGAAAGAGCACCAAACAGGACAAATCCAAGAATAAAAAACAAAGTTCAAGTTAAAGAATCACAGGCAGAAATAAAGACCTATGCATCAAAGAAGGAGTCTATTGTCAAAGTAGGGATATAGTGTAGTCAAAAACAGGCCATAACAAAAACCCACTTCACTCTCGCTCCGCGTCTCTCGAAAAACACAAAAAGGAGCCTGCCTAAAACAGTGTGGTACCTAGAGATCCTGAAGTCACCCCCGCAGGCTATAGAGCAACACTCAAAAGCACCTGTGTTGCTCCCAGAAAAAAAAGAGGAAAAACTGGAAAAACCAGTATACCAGTCAAGCAACTTAAGCTCAAGAAGGGAGGCAGCTTGACCAAGCCAGTTTAAGCTGACAAGTTACTGTGACTGCCTATATTGTTTTTCATTTGTTTGTTTTTTATGACATTGGAGTTACAAGGTTCTGCACTGAACACAAATCTACTAAGAAGTGTCTCCTTAAAACTCAACCATAAAAATAAAATAATAATAAAATAAAAAACTTCAGAAGGAATTATTTTCAACTGAGAGTTTGCTTGTACACTGTTACTTAACAAAAATATATTACACTGCACACAAATTATTTCTGACCAATCCAACATGGCCAAACGATATAAACAATGCACTTTTCTTGAACAAACCTGAACACAACTTTATACAGCAGGTCACACATCCTATGCATCATTATTTTCAGAGAAGATGCGTTTTGGAGGAATAGAAAATAAAACCTAAACAATAACAAAAGGCTTCCAGCAAATGTGTTGCTTGGCCCCATAATAAGTATTTGAACTGTTTCAAAGTGAAAGCTTCAGACCATTTTGTTGCGGTTTGCAAGTTAACAAGTTCTGCTGTCCAAACATGACACTATCCGTAAGTTAGCCACTGAAAGTGACTTAATCATACCCTGCAGAACATCCTTCGAAATTAAGCTTTTTCTATGATAGCCTGCAGTGGTTTTCAACCCTGATCCCGAAGGGCCTCCTCTGACTCCAGCAAGTCTGCAACAGCAGCCACACATTCCTCAGCCCAGTTAAAATGAGGCTCATTTTCACAAGTTAAACATGCATGTCTGTAGATTCTTGTATAGCAGCACTTTACACGCTTGTCCTGCTGCGTGGGGACATTTCTACACTTGTCAGGTTGACTGCAAAAGTATTGTATTTCATACTAATACAGTCATTCACATACCTTTTCTCTCCGGGACCAATTCATCTATCCGTAGCTAAAAGTGATTTCTTCATCAGGGAAAATGTCTCTTATCGCAAAGAGGCACAAATGTGGCTTCGGATCCACAAGAATTGGTTTCATTTTGCAGGTTGGATTTTTGTGCTCATCAGGAACTAGTCTACCCACAGAGCTGCCTTCCTTTGCAGCGTCAATGCTTTGTGCTAAAGAGAAGGACATATTCATCTTAGCCTGCATAGAGTCTACTTACTAACCTATTACCTAATTGTAACAGCCTTCTAGTCCAATATACATCAGTCAGTCAGCAGCTCTTAAGTCACAGAACTAGGGCATTTAGAGTCTACTGCCTAACTGGAACAGCCCTCTAGTCCATCACGTTTTGGATACAAGTAGCGAGCAGTTCTTAGGGTACAGAACAAAGGCAAAAAGAGACTACTCACCAAATGTATCCCGGACGAGCCCCCAAATTGTTAAGGTACAACCACTTCACCAGAAGTAAACCCTTCAGGTTCGCTGGGCTAGGAAAACCCCTGGACTAGGATAACCCAGCGCCGTCAGTGCAGGATGGTGGATCCTCCGCAGGAGACGAGCTCGGGAACAAAAAAGTCACCAACACAATGCCAGATCGTTTGTCTTCAGTTTATTTTTGCAACACCACACAGTTTTATACATGTCAGAAGTCAGAGTTGCGGGGCAGGACATATCATATACAGATCTAGTTGCTAGACAGACATGGAATGTGTCCAATATCATAACCCCTAACACACTCGACAGTTTCGGTTGACATATCTGCACGGTTTGCCTAGCGCTAGATGACGTGGGACTCTATCTTATTGCTGGTTTGTCTGAAGAGCAGCATGTATATTGTTTATGTTGTCAGCTCTGAGCTCTTTCTCAAAACATAATATAAATATAGGGAGTTTGTGGTTTGACATTTCCAAGATAGAGACGAGGGGACGGCCGTGGGTTCAAGTGTCTAGACTTTCACAGAAACACAGTTATGCGCGAGTATGTTATTTTTTCAATACTGACAAGTTTCAGCCCCCCGGCCACGGCAACATTTCCAGTGAGATAAGTCAATGTCAAATCTGCAGCGTCTGGTCTAAACTAATCCTACAATAAGAATACAATACAATGAGTTACATGGTTACAGTAGGTTAAATAATCACTATGCCTACATAATATAGGTCATATAAAAATCCTTGTACTCTGTTCTCCGAACATGCAGAATATTATACACTGGGTATATAAAATACACAGGGGGCAATTTTACCCCAACAGTCTGTGTGTCTGTGTGCATCTCTCTGAGTATCTCTGCATCTCTCTCTCACCTCTGTTGGCGCACGGTTCGGTGGACAGAGCCAGGCTGCAGTAGAGGGAGTTGAGCGCAGGCTGCAGGGCCTCAGAGTGGGACGGCTTCAGCCTGACAGCCAGGTTAGCCACTGCACACAGAGCAGCACGCAGCTGTGAGACACCACTCTCCACAACACAACAACGACAGTACTAACAGCAGTCCGAGGTGCTGAGTGCCGTGGCGCCGTGAGCCGCTCACCGTGGTACAGCAGGCTGAAGTCAGTGTCGTCCGTCTCTCTCTCCGCAGAGCCGCTGCTCTGGACCACACACAGCAGCTGCTGCACCAGGGGCAGGGCACTGAGCGCTGAGAGAGAGAGAGAGAGAGAGAGAGAGAGAGAGAGAGAGAGAGAGAGAGAGAGGACTCGCTGACACACTTGGAAATTGGAAATAACATGGCACAACTGTACAATGGCCATAAACTTTAAAACTAATAGCAGCCGAATACAGAAGGTTTTATTGGCCCTTCCAGTCTGTGCCAGTGCAGGACTCTAATTTAACAACAATTGAGTTGATTGTCTTACTTTATTCTATTATACTTAGAGTTACTTATTCCTGGTAGGGAAGCTCACATTAATAATGAAGGCTGAGTTGAAACAAATCTCTAAGTGCCAAAGGTTGTTGTAACAATCTCCTGGTACTTAGGGAGTATTGCCAGAGTTATAGAAAATAAGGCCACATGAAGCAGATAAGGTGATATCCCATAGTATATTGCCCCCCCCAAGTACCTTACCACAAATGTATTTATATACATATGTACAAGCTACAGACCTTTAGATACATTAAGCATACACTAAGCACTGTAGAGAATATACAAAGAACATAAATTATATTTAAAAAACATAACAAGAGAGGTAAACGGTGGCTTAGGACAAAGTCTCTTCAAAAACAAAAACAGAGATTCACAAAGTGAATAAAATCCTTCAGTATTGGACTGGTCTCACCCCTGCACCAGGAACAGTCTCTTGTAAATGGTCCTCTGGAATCCGGATGGAAATCCGAACAAGAATAGTCCAATAGATGGAAGAGAAAAATCCTTCCAACAAAAAACCATAAAACAAAGTCCTTGCAAAAAAATGAAAGAGCACCAAACAGGACAAATCCAAGAATAAAAAACAAAGTTCAAGTTAAAGAATCACAGGCAGAAATAAAGACCTATGCATCAAAGAAGGAGTCTATTGTCAAAGTAGGGATATAGTGTAGTCAAAAACAGGCCATAACAAAAACCCACTTCACTCTCGCTCCGCGTCTCTCGAAAAACACAAAAAGGAGCCTGCCTAAAACAGTGTGCTACCTAGAGATCCTGAAGTCACCCCCGCAGGCTATAGAGCAACACTCAAAAGCACCTGTGTTGCTCCCAGAAAAAAAAGAGGAAAAACTGGAAAAACCATTATACCAGTCAAGCAACTTAAGCTCAAGAAGGGAGGCAGCTTGACCAAGCCAGTTTAAGCTGACAAGTTACTGTGACTGCCTATATTGTTTTTCATTTGTTTGTTTTTTATGACATTGGAGTTACAAGGTTCTGCACTGAACACAAATCTACTAAGAAGTGTCTCCTTAAAACTCAACCATAAAAATAAAATAATAATAAAATAAAAAACTTCAGAAGGAATTATTTTCAACTGAGAGTTTGCTTGTACACTGTTACTTAACAAAAATATATTACACTGCACACAAATTATTTTTGACCAATCCAACATGGCCAAACGATATAAACAATGCACTTTTCTTGAACAAACCTGAACACAACTTTATACAGCAGGTCACACATCCTATGCATCATTATTTTCAGAGAAGATGCGTTTTGGAGGAATAGAAAATAAAATCTAAACAATAACAAAAGGCTTCCAGCAAATGTGTTGCTTGGCCCCATAATAAGTATTTGAACTGTTTCAAAGTGAAAGCTTCAGACCATTTTGTTGCGGTTTGCAAGTTAACAAGTTCTGCTGTCCAAACATGACACTATCCGTAAGTTAGCCACTCAAAGTGACTTAATCATACCCTGCAGAACATCCTTCGAAATTAAGCTTTTTCTATGATAGCCTGCAGTGGTTTTCAACCCTGATCCCGAAGGGCCTCCTCTGACTCCAGCAAGTCTGCAACAGCAGCCACACATTCCTCAGCCCAGTTAAAATGAGGCTCATTTTCACAAGTTAAACATGCATGTCTGTAGATTCTTGTATAGCAGGACTTTACACGCTTGTCCTGCTGCGTGGGGACATTTCTACACTTGTCAGGTTGACTGCAAAAGTATTGTATTTCATACTAATACAGTCATTCACATACCTTTTCTCTCCGGGGCCAATTCATCTCTCCATAGCTAAAAGTGATTTCTTCATCAGGGAAAATGTCTCTTATCGCAAAGAGGCACAAATGTGGCTTCGGATCCACAAGAATCGGTTTCATTTTGCAGGTTGGATTTTTGTGCTCATCAGGAACTAGTCTACCCACAGAGCTGCCTTCCTTTGCAGCGTCAATGCTTTGTGCTAAAGAGAAGGACACATTGATCTTAGCCTGAAGTAAGACATTATCGATCAAGTTTAGCCATGAAGTGCACATACCAACTGATCAGTGTGTCTGCCTTGAGCAAGCAGTGCTCGCATTGCTCTAAACCAGTGGGTTATTCTCCATTTGAAATGAACTCAGTTTCCTCCGGGACGAGCTGAGTGAAAAACAGCCCAGAGAAGTGCTCTGGGAAAGAGAGACTGCAGGACTGATCGCCAGTGCTTTGATGAAGCGCAATGAGCAGCAGCTTGTGATCAAACTAAAGACGGCACGGCTGTCATCGCAATAAAAAGGTAGTGCTATTTTCTCACTGCACACTACCGCCGGCATTTCGTACTGCATACAATCACCGCATAATGTGCGATGTGTGACGAAAATGAGAAACAGAGTTGGATAAAACTTCATAGTTTTTCATATGAGCATCACAGCCAACATTTTCAGGGCAGAAACACAGCATTTACATTGGAAATTGAACACTGTTTGAATTTATTTTGTTTTTAAACGAGCTCATATACATAAACACGACTATACAAGCAAAATGCAGCCTACAAAACACGACTAAAATAAACTGTACGCAACAAAGTGTTTAAACGGGTGTATACATCGGTATGCACATATATTAGCAGACTTATGCAATCTTTCACAATTACGAGTTGTATTACAAAGCCGTACAAAACACAGCTCTGGTGGGTTTAGTGTTGATCAATAGCGGCGCATCTGATGTGTGATCAGTTTGGGGCTTCGAAATAACGTCATAATGAGCTAATAATGTTTACAACAGACCAATATTGCAAACAGAGTTCGCCATTATTACTTTTTATGCTAACGTTAATGACTTAAAGAGATTGAAATCTTTGTCAATGATCACATACCACCGTATGAAAGTCAAACAGGAAAGCCTCAGACAGACACAGACACAGACAGACACACACACACACACACACACACACACACACACACACACACACACACACACACACACATTATGGAGCTTTGATGGGGCTCCCCCTGGTGGTCACTGTTGTGCGCTGCAACAGTCGCGGGGTGGGTAATGTCAGGGAGCCAATCATGGGCCCATAAATTTGCATACTGTGGCGCAAAGGATTCTAGGACAATGAAGCAAACACGTACGTTTCCAATGTCTACACATGAGATGAAAGAGACGGTATGACATGTTTCGTTCCTAGGTTTCCTCGTGTGAATGTGAGGGGCAAGAGAACCAGAACCCAAGTGCGCTTCTCTGGTGCAAATAGTTGCAAAGGAGTATGGGAAACGACACCCCACCCTTATTCCAATGACAAGCGGTATTACGTCACATAAATAGAAGCCCGTGTCGCTGTCCACTACTGGGGAGAGTAGTAGTGGAGGAGCTTGCTCTCTATACCATTTAAGGCCAGCCAGCCCGGAAGGGGACCGGCCCATGCACTGCAAAAGGCTGGGCTGTTAGTGACCCTTCTGTTTTTGGAAAAATACATCACAGCTAACAACACTAGCAAACTCAATCACAACACACCCTATTCTCATGAGGGACGCTCTTGTGGCCGACACACAGCTTTATTTCTATGCACCATTCATACTTCATGCCTCAATACATGGATTAGGGAGCACACACTTCACTCATACTCTTTCACACTGTCTCCAACATGCTCATGGCAAATAACAAACACACCTCAAACTACCTTCTGGCCCGAGCCTTGGCTTCACCTTATCTTTCTTAAGTACACTTCTAGTAAGCCTTGACACACACCACTTTATACCTTCACTGACACAATACATATACACAGGGGACAACAGCAGCACTATCAGAGCTATGTTACACAGCAGCATGGACACGGCTGGAGAGAGGTAGAGATTGTAGCTCATCTTATGACAAAAGGACACGTGTCTGTGTTAAGGTACAACCACTTCACCAGAAGTAAACCCTTCAGGTTCCCTGGACTAGGATAACCCAGCACCGTCAGTGCAGGATGGTGGATCCTCCGCAGGAGACGAGCTCGGGAACAAAAAAGTCACCAACACAATGCCAGATCGTTTGTCTTCAGTTTATTTTTGCAACACCACACAGTTTTATACATGTCAGAAGTCAGAGTTGCGGGGCAGGACATATCATATACAGATCTAGTTGCTAGGCAGACATGGAATGTGTCCAATATCATAACCCCTAACACACTCGACAGTTTCGGTTGACATATCTGCACGGTTTGCCTAGCGCTAGATGACGTGGGACGCTATCTTATTGCTGGTTTGTCTGAAGAGCAGCATGTATATTGTTTATGTTGTCAGCTCTGAGCTGTTCCTCAAAACATAATATAAATATAGGGAGTTTGTGGTTTGACATTTCCAAGATAGAGACGAGGGGACGGCCGTGGGTTCAAGTGTCTAGACTTTCACAGAAACACAGTTATGCGCGAGTATGTTATTTTTTCAATACTGACAAGTTTCAGCCCCCCGGCCACGGCAACATTTCCAGTGAGATATGTCAATGTCAAATCTGCAGCGTCTGGTCTAAACTAATCCTACAATAAGAATACAATACAATGAGTTACATGGTTACAGTAGGTTAAATAATCACTATGCCTACATAATATAGGTCATATAAAAATCCTTGTACTCTGTTCTCCCAACATGCAGAGTATTATACACTGGGTATATACAATACACAGGGGGCAATTTTACCCCAACAGTCTGTGTGTCTGTGTGCATCTCTCTGAGTATCTCTGCATCTCTCTCTCACCTCTGTTGGCGCAGGGCTCGGGGGTCAGAGCCAGGCTGCAGTACAGGGAGTTGAGCGCAGGCCGCAGGGCCTCAGAGTGGGACGGCTTCAGCCTGACAGCCAGGTTAGCCACTGCACACAGAGCAGCACGCAGCTGTGAGACACCACTCTCCACAACACAACAACGACAGTACTAACAGCAGTCCGAGGTGCTGAGTGCCGTGGCGCCGTGAGCCGCTCACCGTGGTACAGCAGTCTGAAGTCAGTGTCGTCCGTCTCTCTCTCCGCAGAGCCGCACAGCAGCTGCTGCACCAGGGGCAGGTCACTGAGCGCTGAGAGAGAGAGAGAGAGGACTCGCTGACACACTTGGAAATTGGAAATAACATGGCACAACTGTACAATGGCCATAAACTTTAAAACTAATAGCAGCCGAATACAGAAGGTTTTATTGGCCCTTCCAGTCTGTGCCAGTGCAGGACTCTAATTTAACAACAATTGAGTTGATTGTCTTACTTTATTCTATTATACTTAGAGTTACTTATTCCTGGTAGGGAAGCTCACATTAATAATGAAGGCTGAGTTGAAACAAATCTCTAAGTGCCAAAGGTTGTTGTAACAATCTCCTGGTACTTAGGGAGTATTGCCAGAGTTATAGAAAATAAGGCCAAATGAAGCAGATAAGGTGATATCCCATAGTATATTGCCCCCCCAAGTACCTTACCACAAATGTATTTATATACATATGTACAAGCTACAGACCTTTAGACACATTAAGCATACACTAAGCACTGTAGAGAATATACAAAGAACATAAAATATATTTAAAAAACATAACAAGAGAGGTAAACGGTGGCTTAGGACAAAGTCTCTTCAAAAACAAAAACAGAGATTCACAAAGTGAATAAAATCCTTCAGTATTGGACTGGTCTCACCCCTGCACCAGGAACAGTCTCTTGTAAATGGTCCTCTGGAATCCGGATGGAAATCCGAACAAGAATAGTCCAATAGATGGAAGAGAAAAATCCTTCCAACAAAAAACCATAAAACAAAGTCCTTGCAAAAAAATGAAAGAGCACCAAACAGGACAAATCCAAGAATAAAAAACAAAGTTCAAGTTAAAGAATCACAGGCAGAAATAAAGACCTATGCATCAAAGAAGGAGTCTATTGTCAAAGTAGGGATATAGTGTAGTCAAAAACAGGCCATAACAAAAACCCACTTCACTCTCGCTCCGCGTCTCTCGAAAAACACAAAAAGGAGCCTGCCTAAAACAGTGTGCTACCTAGAGATCCTGAAGTCACCCCCGCAGGCTATAGAGCAACACTCAAAAGCACCTGTGTTGCTCCCAGAAAAAAAAGAGGAAAAACTGGAAAAACCAGTATACCAGTCAAGCAACTTAAGCTCAAGAAGGGAGGCAGCTTGACCAAGCCAGTTTAAGCTGACAAGTTACTGTGACTGCCTATATTGTTTTTCATTTGTTTGTTTTTTATGACATTGGAGTTACAAGGTTCTGCACTGAACACAAATCTACTAAGAAGTGTCTCCTTAAAACTCAACCATAAAAATAAAATAATAATAAAATAAAAAACTTCAGAAGGAATTATTTTCAACTGAGAGTTTGCTTGTACACTGTTACTTAACAAAAATATATTACACTGCACACAAATTATTTTTGACCAATCCAACATGTCCAAACGATATAAACAATGCACTTTTCTTGAACAAACCTGAACACAACTTTATACAGCAGGTCACACATCCTATGCATCATTATTTTCAGAGAAGATGCGTTTTGGAGGAATAGAAAATAAAATCTAAACAATAACAAAAGGCTTCCAGCAAATGTGTTGCTTGGCCCCATAATAAGTATTTGAACTGTTTCAAAGTGAAAGCTTCAGACCATTTTGTTGCGGTTTGCAAGTTAACAAGTTCTGCTGTCCAAACATGACACTATCCGTAAGTTAGCCACTCAAAGTGACTTAATCATACCCTGCAGAACATCCTTCGAAATTAAGCTTTTTCTATGATAGCCTGCAGTGGTTCTCAACCCTGATCCCGAAGGGCCTCCTCTGACTCCAGCAAGTCTGCAACAGCAGCCACACATTCCTCAGCCCAGTTAAAATGAGGCTCATTTTCACAAGTTAAACATGCATGTCTGTAGATTCTTGTATAGCAGGACTTTACACGCTTGTCCTGCTACGTGGGGACATTTCTACACTTGTCAGGTTGACTGCAAAAGTATTGTATTTCATACTAATACAGTCATTCACATACCTTTTCTCTCCGGGGCCAATTCATCTCTCCATAGCTAAAAGTGATTTCTTCATCAGGGAAAATGTCTCTTATCGCAAAGAGGCACAGATGTGGCTTCGGATCCACAAGAATCGGTTTCATTTTGCAGGTTGGATTTTTGTGCTCATCAGGAACTAGTCTACCCACAGAGCTGCCTTCCATTGCAGCGTCAATGCTTTGTGCTAAAGAGAAGGACATATTCATCTTAGCCTGCATAGAGTCTACTTACTAACCTATTACCTAATTGTAACAGCCTTCTAGTCCAATATACATCAGTCAGTCAGCAGCTCTTAAGTCACAGAACTAGGGCATTTAGAGTCTACTGCCTAACTGGAACAGCCCTCTAGTCCATCACGTTTTGGATACAAGTAGCGAGCAGTTCTTAGGGTACAGAACAAAGGCAAAAAGAGACTACTCACCAAATGTATCCCGGACGAGCCCCCAAATTGTTAAGGTACAACCACTTCACCAGAAGTAAACCCTTCAGGTTCGCTGGGCTAGGAAAACCCCTGGACTAGGATAACCCAGCGCCGTCAGTGCAGGATGGTGGATCCTCCGCAGGAGACGAGCTCGGGAACAAAAAAGTCACCAACACAATGCCAGATCGTTTGTCTTCAGTTTATTTTTGCAACACCACACAGTTTTATACATGTCAGAAGTCAGAGTTGCGGGGCAGGACATATCATATACAGATCTAGTTGCTAGGCAGACATGGAATGTGTCCAATATCATAACCCCTAACACACTCGACAGTTTCGGTTGACATATCTGCACGGTTTGCCTAGCGCTAGATGACGTGGGACGCTATCTTATTGCTGGTTTGTCTGAAGAGCAGCATGTATATTGTTTATGTTGTCAGCTCTGAGCTGTTCCTCAAAACATAATATAAATATAGGGAGTTTGTGGTTTGACATTTCCAAGATAGAGACGAGGGGACGGCCGTGGGTTCAAGTCTCTAGACTTTCACAGAAACACAGTTATGCGCGAGTATGTTATTTTTGCAATAATGACAAGTTTCAGCCCCCCGGCCACGGCAACATTTCCAGTGAGATATGTCAATGTCAAATCTGCAGCGTCTGGTCTAAACTAATCCTACAATAAGAATACAATACAATGAGTTACATGGTTACAGTAGGTTAAATAATCACTATGCCTACATAATATAGGTCATATAAAAATCCTTGTACTCTGTTCTCCCAACATGCAGAGTATTATACACTGGGTATATACAATACACAGGGGGCAATTTTACCCCAACAGTCTGTGTGTCTGTGTGCATCTCTCTGAGTATCTCTGCATCTCTCTCTCACCTCTGTTGGCGCAGGGCTCGGGGGACAGAGCCAGGCTGCAGTACAGGGAGTTGAGCGCAGGCCGCAGGGCCTCAGAGTGGGACGGCTTCAGCCTGACAGCCAGGTTAGCCACTGCACACAGAGCAGCACGCAGCTGTGAGACACCACTCTCCACAACACAACAACGACAGTACTAACAGCAGTCCGAGGTGCTGAGTGCCGTGGCGCCGTGAGCCGATCACCGTGGTACAGCAGTCTGAAGTCAGTGTCGTCCGTCTCTCTCTCCGCAGAGCTGCTGCTCTGGACCACACACAGCAGCTGCTGCACCAGGGGCAGGGCACTGAGCGCTGAGAGAGAGAGAGAGAGGACTCGCTGACACACTTGGAAATTGGAAATAACATGGCACAACTGTACAATGGCCATAAACTTTAAAACTAATAGCAGCCGAATACAGAAGGTTTTATTGGCCCTTCCAGTCTGTGCCAGTGCAGGACTCTAATTTAACAACAATTGAGTTGATTGTCTTACTTTATTCTATTATACTTAGAGTTACTTATTCCTGGTAGGGAAGCTCACATTAATAATGAAGGCTGAGTTGAAACAAATCTCTAAGTGCCAAAGGTTGTTGTAACAATCTCCTGGTACTTAGGGAGTATTGCCAGAGTTATAGAAAATAAGGCCACATGAAGCAGATAAGGTGATATCCCATAGTATATTGCCCCCCCAAGTACCTTACCACAAATTTATTTATATACATATGTACAAGCTACAGACCTTTAGACACATTAAGCATACACTAAGCACTGTAGAGAATATACAAAGAACATAAAATATATTTAAAAAACATAACAAGAGAGGTAAACGGTGGCTTAGGACAAAGTCTCTTCAAAAACAAAAACAGAGATTCACAAAGTGAATAAAATCCTTCAGTATTGGACTGGTCTCACCCCTGCACCAGGAACAGTCTCTTGTAAATGGTCCTCTGGAATCCGGATGGAAATCCGAACAAGAATAGTCCAATAGATGGAAGAGAAAAATCCTTCCAACAAAAAACCATAAATCAAAGTCCTTGCAAAAAAATGAAAGAGCACCAAACAGGACAAATCCAAGAATAAAAAACAAAGTTCAAGTTAAAGAATCACAGGCAGAAATAAAGACCTATGCATCAAAGAAGGAGTCTATTGTCAAAGTAGGGATATAGTGTAGTCAAAAACAGGCCATAACAAAAACCCACTTCACTCTCGCTCCGCGTCTCTCGAAAAACACAAAAAGGAGCCTGCCTAAAACAGTGTGCTACCTAGAGATCCTGAAGTCACCCCCGCAGGCTATAGAGCAACACTCAAAAGCACCTGTGTTGCTCCCAGAAAAAAAAGAGGAAAAACTGGAAAAACCAGTATACCAGTCAAGCAACTTAAGCTCAAGAAGGGAGGCAGCTTGACCAAGCCAGTTTAAGCTGACAAGTTACTGTGACTGCCTATATTGTTTTTCATTTGTTTGTTTTTTATGACATTGGAGTTACAAGGTTCTGCACTGAACACAAATCTACTAAGAAGTGTCTCCTTAAAACTCAACCATAAAAATAAAATAATAATAAAATAAAAAACTTCAGAAGGAATTATTTTCAACTGAGAGTTTGCTTGTACACTGTTACTTAACAAAAATATATTACACTGCACACAAATTATTTTTGACCAATCCAACATGTCCAAACGATATAAACAATGCACTTTTCTTGAACAAACCTGAACACAACTTTATACAGCAGGTCACACATCCTATGCATCATTATTTTCAGAGAAGATGCGTTTTGGAGGAATAGAAAATAAAATCTAAACAATAACAAAAGGCTTCCAGCAAATGTGTTGCTTGGCCCCATAATAAGTATTTGAACTGTTTCAAAGTGAAAGCTTCAGACCATTTTGTTGCGGTTTGCAAGTTAACAAGTTCTGCTGTCCAAACATGACACTATCCGTAAGTTAGCCACTCAAAGTGACTTAATCATACCCTGCAGAACATCCTTCGAAATTAAGCTTTTTCTATGATAGCCTGCAGTGGTTCTCAACCCTGATCCCGAAGGGCCTCCTCTGACTCCAGCAAGTCTGCAACAGCAGCCACACATTCCTCAGCCCAGTTAAAATGAGGCTCATTTTCACAAGTTAAACATGCATGTCTGTAGATTCTTGTATAGCAGGACTTTACACGCTTGTCCTGCTACGTGGGGACATTTCTACACTTGTCAGGTTGACTGCAAAAGTATTGTATTTCATACTAATACAGTCATTCACATACCTTTTCTCTCCGGGGCCAATTCATCTCTCCATAGCTAAAAGTGATTTCTTCATCAGGGAAAATGTCTCTTATCGCAAAGAGGCACAAATGTGGCTTGGGATCCACAAGAATTGGTTTCACTTTGCAGGTTGGATTTTTGTGCTCATCAGGAACTAGTCTACCCACAGAGCTGCCTTCCTTTGCAGCGTCAATGCTTTGTGCTAAAGAGAAGGACATATTCATCTTAGCCTGCATAGAGTCTACTTACTAACCTATTACCTAATTGTAACAGCCTTCTAGTCCAATATACATCAGTCAGTCAGCAGCTCTTAAGTCACAGAACTAGGGCATTTAGAGTCTACTGCCTAACTGGAACAGCCCTCTAGTCCATCACGTT
The DNA here is from genome assembly GCF_036373705.1 of Amia ocellicauda. Taxonomy (NCBI): domain Eukaryota; kingdom Metazoa; phylum Chordata; class Actinopteri; order Amiiformes; family Amiidae; genus Amia; species Amia ocellicauda. Next base: position 274,286 of record NW_027103005.1, read on the forward strand.
TTGGATACAAGTAGCGAGCAGTTCTTAGGGTACAGAACAAAGGCAAAAAGAGACTACTCACCAAATGTATCCCGGACGAGCCCCCAAATTGTTAAGGTACAACCACTTCACCAGAAGTAAACCCTTCAGGTTCGCTGGGCTAGGAAAACCCCTGGACTAGGATAACCCAGCGCCGTCAGTGCAGGATGGTGGATCCTCTGCAAGAGACGAGCTCGGGAACAAAAAAGTCACCAACACAATGCCAGATCGTTTGTCTTCAGTTTATTTTTGCAACACCACACAGTTTTATACATGTCAGAAGTCAGAGTTGCGGGGCAGGACATATCATATACAGATCTAGTTGCTAGGCAGACATGGAATGTGTCCAATATCATAACCCCTAACACACTCGACAGTTTCGGTTGACATATCTGCACGGTTTGCCTAGCGCTAGATGACGTGGGACGCTATCTTATTGCTGGTTTGTCTGAAGAGCAGCATGTATATTGTTTATGTTGTCAGCTCTGAGCTGTTCCTCAAAACATAATATAAATATAGGGAGTTTGTGGTTTGACATTTCCAAGATAGAGACGAGGGGACGGCCGTGGGTTCAAGTCTCTAGACTTTCACAGAAACACAGTTATGCGCGAGTATGTTATTTTTTCAATACTGACAAGTTTCAGCCCCCCGGCCACGGCAACATTTCCAGTGAGATATGTCAATGTCAAATCTGCAGCGTCTGGTCTAAACTAATCCTACAATAAGAATACAATACAATGAGTTACATGGTTACAGTAGGTTAAATAATCACTATGCCTACATAATATAGGTCATATAAAAATCCTTGTACTCTGTTCTCCCAACATGCAGAGTATTATACACTGGGTATATACAATACACAGGGGGCAATTTTACCCCAACAGTCTGTGTGTCTGTGTGCATCTCTCTGAGTATCTCTGCATCTCTCTCTCACCTCTGTTGGCGCAGGGCTCGGGGGTCAGAGCCAGGCTGCAGTACAGGGAGTTGAGCGCAGGCCGCAGGGCCTCAGAGTGGGACGGCTTCAGCCTGACAGCCAGGTTAGCCACTGCACACAGAGCAGCACGCAGCTGTGAGACACCACTCTCCACAACACAACAACGACAGTACTAACAGCAGTCCGAGGTGCTGAGTGCCGTGGCGCCGTGAGCCGCTCACCGTGGTACAGCAGTCTGAAGTCAGTGTCGTCCGTCTCTCTCTCCGCAGAGCCGCACAGCAGCTGCTGCACCAGGGGCAGGTCACTGAGCGCTGAGAGAGAGAGAGAGAGGACTCGCTGACACACTTGGAAATTCGAAATAACATGGCACAACTGTACAATGGCCATAAACTTTAAAACTAATAGCAGCCGAATACAGAAGGTTTTATTGGCCCTTCCAGTCTGTGCCAGTGCAGGACTCTAATTTAACAACAATTGAGTTGATTGTCTTACTTTATTCTATTATACTTAGAGTTACTTATTCCTGGTAGGGAAGCTCACATTAATAATGAAGGCTGAGTTGAAACAAATCTCTAAGTGCCAACGGTTGTTGTAACAATCTCCTGGTACTTAGGGAGTATTGCCAGAGTTATAGAAAATAAGGCCAAATGAAGCAGATATGGTGATATCCCATAGTATATTGCCCCCCCAAGTACCTTACCACAAATGTATTTATATACATATGTACAAGCTACAGACCTTTAGATACATTAAGCATACACTAAGCACTGTAGAGAATATACAAAGAACATAAAATATATTTAAAAAACATAACAAGAGAGGTAAACGGTGGCTTAGGACAAAGTCTCTTCAAAAACAAAAACAGAGATTCACAAAGTGAATAAAATCCTTCAGTATTGGACTGGTCTCACCCCTGCACCAGGAACAGTCTCTTGTAAATGGTCCTCTGGAATCCGGATGGAAATCCGAACAAGAATAGTCCAATAGATGGAAGAGAAAAATCCTTCCAACAAAAAACCATAAAACAAAGTCCTTGCAAAAAAATGAAAGAGCACCAAACAGGACAAATCCAAGAATAAAAAACAAAGTTCAAGTTAAAGAATCACAGGCAGAAATAAAGACCTATGCATCAAAGAAGGAGTCTATTGTCAAAGTAGGGATATAGTGTAGTCAAAAACAGGCCATAACAAAAACCCACTTCACTCTCGCTCTGCGTCTCTCGAAAAACACAAAAAGGAGCCTGCCTAAAACAGTGTGCTACCTAGAGATCCTGAAGTCACCCCCGCAAGTCAAAAGCACCTGTGTTGCTCCCAGAAAAAAAAGAGGAAAAACTGGAAAAACCAGTATACCAGTCAAGCAACTTAAGCTCAAGAAGGGAGGCAGCTTGACCAAGCCAGTTTAAGCTGACAAGTTACTGTGACTGCCTATATTGTTTTTCATTTGTTTGTTTTTTACGACATTGGAGTTACAAGGTTCTGCACTGAACACAAATCTACTAAGAAGTGTCTCCTTAAAACTCAACCATAAAAATAAAATAATAATAAAATAAAAAACTTCAGAAGGAATTATTTTCAACTGAGAGTTTGCTTGTACACTGTTACTTAACAAAAATATATTACACTGCACACAAATTATTTCTGACCAATCCAACATGGCCAAACGATATAAACAATGCACTTTTCTTGAACAAACCTGAACACAACTTTATACAGCAGGTCACACATCCTATGCATCATTATTTTCAGAGAAGATGCGTTTTGGAGGAATAGAAAATAAAACCTAAACAATAACAAAAGGCTTCCAGCAAATGTGTTGCTTGGCCCCATAATAAGTATTTGAACTGTTTCAAAGTGAAAGCTTCAGACCATTTTGTTGCGGTTTGCAAGTTAACAAGTTCTGCTGTCCAAACATGACACTATCCGTAAATTAGCCACTGAAAGTGACTTAATCATACCCTGAAGAACATCCTTCGAAATTAAGCTTTTTCTATGATAGCCTGCAGTGGTTTTCAACCCTGATCCCGAAGGGCCTCCTCTGACTCCAGCAAGTCTGCAACAGCAGCCACACATTCCTCAGCCCAGTTAAAATGAGGCTCATTTTCACAAGTTAAACATGCATGTCTGTAGATTCTTGTATAGCAGGACTTTACACGCTTGTCCTGCTGCGTGGGGACATTTCTACACTTGTCAGGTTGACTGCAAAAGTATTGTATTTCATACTAATACAGTCATTCACATACCTTTTCTCTCCGGGGCCAATTCATCTCTCCATAGCTAAAAGTGATTTCTTCATCAGGGAAAATGTCTCTTATCGCAAAGAGGCACAAATGTGGCTTCGGATCCACAAGAATCGGTTTCATTTTGCAGGTTGGATTTTTGTGCTCATCAGGAACTAGTCTACCCACAGAGCTGCCTTCCTTTGCAGCGTCAATGCTTTGTGCTAAAGAGAAGGACACATTGATCTTAGCCTGAAGTAAGACATTATCGATCAAGTTTAGCCATGAAGTGCACATACCAACTGATCAGTGTGTCTGCCTTGAGCAAGCAGTGCTCGCATTGCTCTAAACCAGTGGGTTATTCTCCATTTGAAATGAACTCAGTTTCCTCCGGGACGAGCTGAGTGAAAAACAGCCCAGAGAAGTGCTCTGGGAAAGAGAGACTGCAGGACTGATCGCCAGTGCTTTGATGAAGCGCAATGAGCAGCAGCTTGTGATCAAACTAAAGACGGCACGGCTGTCATCGCAATAAAAAGGTAGTGCTATTTTCTCACTGCACATTACCGCCGGCATTTCGTACTGCATACAATCACCGCATAATGTGCGATGTGTGACGAAAATGAGAAACAGAGTTGGATAAAACTTCATAGTTTTTCATATGAGCATCACAGCCAACATTTTCAGGGCAGAAACACAGCATTTACATTGGAAATTGAACACTGTTTGAATTTCTTTTGTTTTTAAACGAGCTCATATACATAAACACGACTATACAAGCAAAATGCAGCCTACAAAACACGACTAAAATAAACTGTACGCAACAAAGTGTGTAAACGGGTGTATACATCGGTATGCACATATATTAGCAGACTTATGCAATCTTTCACAATTACGAGTTGTATTACAAAGCCGTACAAAACAGAGCTCTGGTGGGTTTAGTGTTGATCAATAGCGGCGCATCTGATGTGTGATCAGTTTGGGGCTTCGAAATAACGTCATAATGAGCTAATAATGTTTACAACAGACCAATATTGCAAACAGAGTTCGCCATTATTACTTTTTATGCTAACGTTAATGACTTAAAGAGATTGAAATCTTTGTCAATGATCACATACCACCGTATGAAAGTCAAACAGGAAAGCCTCAGACACACACAGACACACACACACACACACACACACACACACACACACACACACACACACACACACACACATTATGGAGCTTTGATGGGGCTCCCCCTGGTGGTCACTGTTGTGCGCTGCAACAGTCGCGGGGTGGGTAATGTCAGGGAGCCAATCATGGGCCCATAAATTTGCATACGGTGGCGCAAAGGATTCTAGGACAATGAAGCAAACACGTACGTTTCCAATGTCTACACATGAGATGAAAGAGACGGTATGACATGTTTCGTTCCTAGGATTCCTCGTGTGAATGTGTGGGTCAAGAGAACCAGAACCCAAGTGCGCTTCTCTGGTGCAAATAGTTGCAAAGGAGTATGGGAAACGACACCCCACCCTTATTCCAATGACAAGCGGTATTACGTCACATAAATAGAAGCCCGTGTCGCTGTCCACTACTGGGGAGAGTAGTAGTGGAGGAGCTTGCTCTCTATACCATATAAGGCCAGCCAGCCCGGAAGGGGACCGGCCCATGCACTGCAAAAGGCTGGGCTGTTAGTGACCCTTCTGTTTTTGGAAAAATACATCACAGCTAACAACACTAGCAAACTCAATCACAACACACCCTATTCTCATGAGGGACGCTCTTGTGGCCGACATGCAGCTTTATTCTTATGCACCATTCATACTTCATGCCTCAATACATGGATTAGGGAGCACACACTTCACTCATACTCTTTCACACTGTCTCCAACATGCTCATGGCAAATAACAAACACACCTCAAACTACCTTCTGGCCCGAGCCTTGGCTTCACCTTATCTTTCTTAAGTACACTTCTAGTAAGCCTTGACACACACCACTTTATACCTTCACTGACACAATACATATACACAGGGGACAGCAGCAGCACTATCAGAGCTATGTTACACAGCAGCATGGACACGGCTGGAGAGAGGTAGAGATTGTAGCTCATCTTATGACAAAAGGACACGTGTCTGTGTTAAGGTACAACCACTTCACCAGAAGTAAACCCTTCAGGTTCCCTGGACTAGGATAACCCAGCGCCGTCAGTGCAGGATGGTGGATCCTCCGCAGGAGACGAGCTCGGGAACAAAAAAGTCACCAACACAATGCCAGATCGTTTGTCTTCAGTTTATTTTTGCAACACCACACAGTTTTATACATGTCAGAAGTCAGAGTTGCGGGGCAGGACATATCATATACAGATCTAGTTGCTAGGCAGACATGGAATGTGTCCAATATCATAACCCCTAACACACTCGACAGTTTCGGTTGACATATCTGCACGGTTTGCCTAGCGCTAGATGACGTGGGACGCTATCTTATTGCTGGTTTGTCTGAAGAGCAGCATGTATATTGTTTATGTTGTCAGCTCTGAGCTGTTCCTCAAAACATAATATAAATATAGGGAGTTTGTGGTTTGACATTTCCAAGATAGAGACGAGGGGACGGCCGTGGGTTCAAGTGTCTAGACTTTCACAGAAACACAGTTATGCGCGAGTATGTTATTTTTTCAATACTGACAAGTTTCAGCCCCCCGGCCACGGCAACATTTCCAGTGAGATATGTCAATGTCAAATCTGCAGCGTCTGGTCTAAACTAATCCTACAATAAGAATACAATACAATGAGTTACATGGTTACAGTAGGTTAAATAATCACTATGCCTACATAATATAGGTCATATAAAAATCCTTGTACTCTGTTCTCCCAACATGCAGAGTATTATACACTGGGTATATACAATACACAGGGGGCAATTTTACCCCAACAGTCTGTGTGTCTGTGTGCATCTCTCCGAGTATCTCTGCATCTCTCTCTCACCTCTGTTGGCGCAGGGCTCGGGGGTCAGAGCCAGGCTGCAGTACAGGGAGTTGAGCGCAGGCCGCAGGGCCTCAGAGTGGGACGGCTTCAGCCTGACAGCCAGGTTAGCCACTGCACACAGAGCAGCACGCAGCTGTGAGACACCACTCTCCACAACACAACAACGACAGTACTAACAGCAGTCCGAGGTGCTGAGTGCCGTGGCGCCGTGAGCCGCTCACCGTGGTACAGCAGTCTGAAGTCAGTGTCGTCCGTCTCTCTCTCCGCAGAGCCGCACAGCAGCTGCTGCACCAGGGGCAGGTCACTGAGCGCTGAGAGAGAGAGAGAGAGGACTCGCTGACACACTTGGAAATTGGAAATAACATGGCACAACTGTACAATGGCCATAAACTTTAAAACTAATAGCAGCCGAATACAGAAGGTTTTATTGGCCCTTCCAGTCTGTGCCAGTGCAGGACTCTAATTTAACAACAATTGAGTTGATTGTCTTACTTTATTCTATTATACTTAGAGTTACTTATTCCTGGTAGGGAAGCTCACATTAATAATGAAGGCTGAGTTGAAACAAATCTCTAAGTGCCAAAGGTTGTTGTAACAATCTCCTGGTACTTAGGGAGTATTGCCAGAGTTATAGAAAATAAGGCCAAATGAAGCAGATAAGGTGATATCCCATAGTATATTGCCCCCCCAAGTACCTTACCACAAATGTATTTATATACATATGTACAAGCTACAGACCTTTAGATACATTAAGCATACACTAAGCACTGTAGAGAATATACAAAGAACATAAAATATATTTAAAAAACATAACAAGAGAGGTAAACGGTGGCTTAGGACAAAGTCTCTTCAAAAACAAAAACAGAGATTCACAAAGTGAATAAAATCCTTCAGTATTGGACTGGTCTCACCCCTGCACCAGGAACAGTCTCTTGTAAATGGTCCTCTGGAATCCGGATGGAAATCCGAACAAGAATAGTCCAATAGATGGAAGAGAAAAATCCTTCCAACAAAAAACCATAAAACAAAGTCCTTGCAAAAAAATGAAAGAGCACCAAACAGGACAAATCCAAGAATAAAAAACAAAGTTCAAGTTAAAGAATCACAGGCAGAAATAAAGACCTATGCATCAAAGAAGGAGTCTATTGTCAAAGTAGGGATATAGTGTAGTCAAAAACAGGCCATAACAAAAACCCACTTCACTCTCGCTCTGCGTCTCTCGAAAAACACAAAAAGGAGCCTGCCTAAAACAGTGTGCTACCTAGAGATCCTGAAGTCACCCCCGCAAGTCAAAAGCACCTGTGTTGCTCCCAGAAAAAAAAGAGGAAAAACTGGAAAAACCAGTATACCAGTCAAGCAACTTAAGCTCAAGAAGGGAGGCAGCTTGACCAAGCCAGTTTAAGCTGACAAGTTACTGTGACTGCCTATATTGTTTTTCATTTGTTTGTTTTTTACGACATTGGAGTTACAAGGTTCTGCACTGAACACAAATCTACTAAGAAGTGTCTCCTTAAAACTCAACCATAAAAATAAAATAATAATAAAATAAAAAACTTCAGAAGGAATTATTTTCAACTGAGAGTTTGCTTGTACACTGTCACTTAACAAAAATATATTACACTGCACACAAATTATTTCTGACCAATCCAACATGGCCAAACGATATAAACAATGCACTTTTCTTGAACAAACCTGAACACAACTTTATACAGCAGGTCACACATCCTATGCATCATTATTTTCAGAGAAGATGCATTTTGGAGGAATAGAAAATAAAACCTAAACAATAACAAAAGGCTTCCAGCAAATGTGTTGCTTGGCCCCATAATAAGTATTTGAACTGTTTCAAAGTGAAAGCTTCAGACCATTTTGTTGCGGTTTGCAAGTTAACAAGTTCTGCTGTCCAAACATGACACTATCCGTAAGTTAGCCACTGAAAGTGACTTAATCATACCCTGCAGAACATCCTTCGAAATTAAGCTTTTTCTATGATAGCCTGCAGTGGTTTTCAACCCTGATCCCGAAGGGCCTCCTCTGACTCCAGCAAGTCTGCAACAGCAGCCACACATTCCTCAGCCCAGTTAAAATGAGGCTCATTTTCACAAGTTAAACATGCATGTCTGTAGATTCTTGTATAGCAGGACTTTACACGCTTGTCCTGCTGCGTGGGGACATTTCTACACTTGTCAGGTTGACTGCAAAAGTATTGTATTTCATACTAATACAGTCATTCACATACCTTTTCTCTCCGGGGCCAATTCATCTCTCCATAGCTAAAAGTGATTTCTTCATCAGGGAAAATGTCTCTTATCGCAAAGAGGCACAAATGTGGCTTCGGATCCACAAGAATTGGTTTCATTTTGCAGGTTGGATTTTTGTGCTCATCAGGAACTAGTCTACCCACAGAGCTGCCTTCCTTTGCAGCGTCAATGCTTTGTGCTAAAGAGAAGGACATATTGATCTTAGCCTGCATAGAGTCTACTTACTAACCTATTACCTAATTGTAACAGCCTTCTAGTCCAATATACATCAGTCAGTCAGCAGCTCTTAAGTCACAGAACTAGGGCATTTAGAGTCTACTGCCTAACTGGAACAGCCCTCTAGTCCATCACGTTTTGGATACAAGTAGCGAGCAGTTCTTAGGGTACAGAACAAAGGCAAAAAGAGACTACTCACCAAATGTATCCCGGACGAGCCCCCAAATTGTTAAGGTACAACCACTTCACCAGAAGTAAACCCTTCAGGTTCGCTGGGCTAGGAAAACCCCTGGACTAGGATAACCCAGCGCCGTCAGTGCAGGATGGTGGATCCTCCGAAGGAGACGAGCTCGGGAACAAAAAAGTCACCAACACAATGCCAGATCGTTTGTCTTCAGTTTATTTTTGCAACACCACACAGTTTTATACATGTCAGAAGTCAGAGTTGCGGGGCAGGACATATCATATACAGATCTAGTTGCTAGGCAGACATGGAATGTGTCCAATATCATAACCCCTAACACACTCGACAGTTTCGGTTGACATATCTGCACGGTTTGCCTAGCGCTAGATGACGTGGGACGCTATCTTATTGCTGGTTTGTCTGAAGAGCAGCATGTATATTGTTTATGTTGTCAGCTCTGAGCTGTTCCTCAAAACATAATATAAATATAGGGAGTTTGTGGTTTGACATTTCCAAGATAGAGACGAGGGGACGGCCGTGGGTTCAAGTGTCTAGACTTTCACAGAAACACAGTTATGCGCGAGTATGTTATTTTTTCAATACTGACAAGTTTCAGCCCCCCGGCCACGGCAACATTTCCAGTGAGATATGTCAATGTCAAATCTGCAGCGTCTGGTCTAAACTAATCCTACAATAAGAATACAATACAATGAGTTACATGGTTACAGTAGGTTAAATAATCACTATGCCTACATAATATAGGTCATATAAAAATCCTTGTACTCTGTTCTCCCAACATGCAGAGTATTATACACTGGGTATATACAATACACAGGGGGCAATTTTACCCCAACAGTCTGTGTGTCTGTGTGCATCTCTCTGAGTATCTCTGCATCTCTCTCTCACCTCTGTTGGCGCAGGGCTCGGGGGACAGAGCCAGGCTGCAGTAGAGGGAGTTGAGCGCAGGCTGCAGGGCCTCAGAGTGGGACGGCTTCAGCCTGACAGCCAGGTTAGCCACTGCACACAGAGCAGCACGCAGCTGTGAGACACCACTCTCCACAACACAACAACGACAGTACTAACAGCAGTCCGAGGTGCTGAGTGCCGTGGTGCCGTGAGCCGCTCACCGTGGTACAGCAGGCTGAAGTCAGTGTCGTCCGTCTCTCTCTCCGCAGAGCTGCTGCTCTGGACCACACACAGCAGCTGCTGCACCAGGGGCAGGGCACTGAGCGCTGAGAGAGAGAGAGAGAGAGAGAGAGAGAGAGGACTCGCTGACACACTTGGAAATTGGAAATAACATGGCACAACTGTACAATGGCCATAAACTTTAAAACTAATAGCAGCCGAATACAGAAGGTTTTATTGGCCCTTCCAGTCTGTGCCAGTGCAGGACTCTAATTTAACAACAATTGAGTTGATTGTCTTACTTTATTCTATTATACTTAGAGTTACTTATTCCTGGTAGGGAAGCTCACATTAATAATGAAGGCTGAGTTGAAACAAATCTCTAAGTGCCAAAGGTTGTTGTAACAATCTCCTGGTACTTAGGGAGTATTGCCAGAGTTATAGAAAATAAGGCCACATGAAGCAGATAAGGTGATATCCCATAGTATATTGCCCCCCCAAGTACCTTACCACAAATGTATTTATATACATATGTACAAGCTACAGACCTTTAGATACATTAAGCATACACTAAGCACTGTAGAGAATATACAAAGAACATAAATTATATTTAAAAAACATAACAAGAGAGGTAAACGGTGGCTTAGGACAAAGTCTCTTCAAAAACAAAAACAGAGATTCACAAAGTGAATAAAATCCTTCAGTATTGGACTGGTCTCACCCCTGCACCAGGAACAGTCTGTGTAAATGGTCCTCTGGAATCCGGATGGAAATCCGAACAAGAATAGTCCAATAGATGGAAGAGAAAAATCCTTCCAACAAAAAACCATAAAACAAAGTCCTTGCAAAAAAATGAAAGAGCACCAAACAGGACAAATCCAAGAATAAAAAACAAAGTTCAAGTTAAAGAATCACAGGCAGAAATAAAGACCTATGCATCAAAGAAGGAGTCTATTGTCAAAGTAGGGATATAGTGTAGTCAAAAACAGGCCATAACAAAAACCCACTTCACTCTCGCTCTGCGTCTCTCGAAAAACACAAAAAGGAGCCTGCCTAAAACAGTGTGCTACCTAGAGATCCTGAAGTCACCCCCGCAAGTCAAAAGCACCTGTGTTGCTCCCAGAAAAAAAAGAGGAAAAACTGGAAAAACCAGTATACCAGTCAAGCAACTTAAGCTCAAGAAGGGAGGCAGCTTGACCAAGCCAGTTTAAGCTGACAAGTTACTGTGACTGCCTATATTGTTTTTCATTTGTTTGTTTTTTACGACATTGGAGTTACAAGGTTCTGCACTGAACACAAATCTACTAAGAAGTGTCTCCTTAAAACTCAACCATAAAAATAAAATAATAATAAAATAAAAAACTTCAGAAGGAATTATTTTCAACTGAGAGTTTGCTTGTACACTGTTACTTAACAAAAATATATTACACTGCACACAAATTATTTCTGACCAATCCAACATGGCCAAACGATATAAACAATGCACTTTTCTTGAACAAACCTGAACACAACTTTATACAGCAGGTCACACATCCTATGCATCATTATTTTCAGAGAAGATGCGTTTTGGAGGAATAGAAAATAAAACCTAAACAATAACAAAAGGCTTCCAGCAAATGTGTTGCTTGGCCCCATAATAAGTATTTGAACTGTTTCAAAGTGAAAGCTTCAGACCATTTTGTTGCGGTTTGCAAGTTAACAAGTTCTGCTGTCCAAACATGACACTATCCGTAAGTTAGCCACTGAAAGTGACTTAATCATACCCTGCAGAACATCCTTCGAAATTAAGCTTTTTCTATGATAGCCTGCAGTGGTTTTCAACCCTGATCCCGAAGGGCCTCCTCTGACTCCAGCAAGTCTGCAACAGCAGCCACACATTCCTCAGCCCAGTTAAAATGAGGCTCATTTTCACAAGTTAAACATGCATGTCTGTAGATTCTTGTATAGCAGGACTTTACACGCTTGTCCTGCTGCGTGGGGACATTTCTACACTTGTCAGGTTGACTGCAAAAGTATTGTATTTCATACTAATACAGTCATTCACATACCTTTTCTCTCCGGGGCCAATTCATCTCTCCATAGCTAAAAGTGATTTCTTCATCAGGGAAAATGTCTCTTATCGCAAAGAGGCACAAATGTGGCTTCGGATCCACAAGAATTGGTTTCATTTTGCAGGTTGGATTTTTGTGCTCATCAGGAACTAGTCTACCCACAGAGCTGCCTTCCTTTGCAGCGTCAATGCTTTGTGCTAAAGAGAAGGACACATTGATCTTAGCCTGAAGTAAGACATTATCGATCAAGTTTAGCCATGAAGTGCACATACCAACTGATCAGTGTGTCTGCCTTGAGCAAGCAGTGCTCGCATTGCTCTAAACCAGTGGGTTATTCTCCATTTGAAATGAACTCAGTTTCCTCCGGGACGAGCTGAGTGAAAAACAGCCCAGAGAAGTGCTCTGGGAAAGAGAGACTGCAGGACTGATCGCCAGTGCTTTGATGAAGCGCAATGAGCAGCAGCTTGTGATCAAACTAAAGACGGCACGGCTGTCATCGCAATAAAAAGGTAGTGCTATTTTCTCACTGCACACTACCGCCGGCATTTCGTACTGCATACAATCACCGCATAATGTGCGATGTGTGACGAAAATGAGAAACAGAGTTGGATAAAACTTCATAGTTTTTCATATGAGCATCACAGCCAACATTTTCAGGGCAGAAACACAGCATTTACATTGGAAATTGAACACTGTTTGAATTTATTTTGTTTTTAAACGAGCTCATATACATAAACACGACTATACAAGCAAAATGCAGCCTACAAAACACGACTAAAATAAACTGTACGCAACAAAGTGTGTAAACGGGTGTATACATCGGTATGCACATATATTAGCAGACTTATGCAATCTTTCACAATTACGAGTTGTATTACAAAGCCGTACAAAACACAGCTCTGGTGGGTTTAGTGTTGATCAATAGCGGCGCATCTGATGTGTGATCAGTTTGGGGCTTCGAAATAACGTCATAATGAGCTAATAATGTTTACAACAGACCAATATTGCAAACAGAGTTCGCCATTATTACTTTTTATGCTAACGTTAATGACTTAAAGAGATTGAAATCTTTGTCAATGATCACATACCACCGTATGAAAGTCAAACAGGAAAGCCTCAGACAGACAGACAGACAGACAGACAGACAGACACACACACACACACACACACACACACACACACACACACACACACACACACATTATGGAGCTTTGATGGGGCTCCCCCTGGTGGTCACTGTTGTGCGCTGCAACAGTCGCGGGGTGGGTAATGTCAGGGAGCCAATCATGGGCCCATAAATTTGCATACGGTGGCGCAAAGGATTCTAGGACAATGAAGCAAACACGTACGTTTCCAATGTCTACACATGAGATGAAAGAGACGGTATGACATGTTTCGTTCCTAGGATTCCTCGTGTGAATGTGAGGGGCAAGAGACCCAGAACCCAAGTGCGCTTCTCTGGTGCAAATAGTTGCAAAGGAGTATGGGAAACGACACCCCACCCTTATTCCAATGACAAGCGGTATTACGTCACATAAATAGAAGCCCGTGTCGCTGTCCACTACTGGGGAGAGTAGTAGTGGAGGAGCTTGCTCTCTATACCATATAAGGCCAGCCAGCCCGGAAGGGGACCGGCCCATGCACTGCAAAAGGCTGGGCTGTTAGTGACCCTTCTGTTTTTGGAAAAATACATCACAGCTAACAACACTAGCAAACTCAATCACAACACACCCTATTCTCATGAGGGACGCTCTTGTGGCCGACATGCAGCTTTATTCTTATGCACCATTCATACTTCATGCCTCAATACATGGATTAGGGAGCACACACTTCACTCATACTCTTTCACACTGTCTCCAACATGCTCATGGCAAATAACAAACACACCTCAATCTACCTTCTGGCCCGAGCCTTGGCTTCACCTTATCTTTCTTAAGTACACTTCTAGTAAGCCTTGACACACACCACTTTATACCTTCACTGACACAATACATATACACAGGGGACAGCAGCAGCACTATCAGAGCTATGTTACACAGCAGCATGGACACGGCTGGAGAGAGGTAGAGATTGTAGCTCATCTTATGACAAAAGGACACGTGTCTGTGTTAAGGTACAACCACTTCACCAGAAGTAAACCCTTCAGGTTCCCTGGACTAGGATAACCCAGCGCCGTCAGTGCAGGATGGTGGATCCTCCGCAGGAGACGAGCTCGGGAACAAAAAAGTCACCAACACAATGCCAGATCGTTTGTCTTCAGTTTATTTTTGCAACACCACACAGTTTTATACATGTCAGAAGTCAGAGTTGCGGGGCAGGACATATCATATACAGATCTAGTTGCTAGGCAGACATGGAATGTGTCCAATATCATAACCCCTAACACACTCGACAGTTTCGGTTGACATATCTGCACGGTTTGCCTAGCGCTAGATGACGTGGGACGCTATCTTATTGCTGGTTTGTCTGAAGAGCAGCATGTATATTGTTTATGTTGTCAGCTCTGAGCTGTTCCTCAAAACATAATATAAATATAGGGAGTTTGTGGTTTGACATTTCCAAGATAGAGACGAGGGGACGGCCGTGGGTTCAAGTCTCTAGACTTTCACAGAAACACAGTTATGCGCGAGTATGTTATTTTTTCAATACTGACAAGTTTCAGCCCCCCGGCCACGGCAACATTTCCAGTGAGATATGTCAATGTCAAATCTGCAGCGTCTGGTCTAAACTAATCCTACAATAAGAATACAATACAATGAGTTACATGGTTACAGTAGGTTAAATAATCACTATGCCTACATAATATAGGTCATATAAAAATCCTTGTACTCTGTTCTCCCAACATGCAGAGTATTATACACTGGGTATATACAATACACAGGGGGCAATTTTACCCCAACAGTCTGTGTGTCTGTGTGCATCTCTCTGAGTATCTCTGCATCTCTCTCTCACCTCTGTTGGCGCAGGGCTCGGGGGACAGAGCCAGGCTGCAGTACAGGGAGTTGAGCGCAGGCCGCAGGGCCTCAGAGTGGGACGGCTTCAGCCTGACAGCCAGGTTAGCCACTGCACACAGAGCAGCACGCAGCTGTGAGACACCACTCTCCACAACACAACAACGACAGTACTAACAGCAGTCCGAGGTGCTGAGTGCCGTGGCGCCGTGAGCCGATCACCGTGGTACAGCAGTCTGAAGTCAGTGTCGTCCGTCTCTCTCTCCGCAGAGCCGCACAGCAGCTGCTGCACCAGGGGCAGGTCACTGAGCGCTGAGAGAGAGAGAGAGAGGACTCGCTGACACACTTGGAAATTGGAAATAACATGGCACAACTGTACAATGGCCATAAACTTTAAAACTAATAGCAGCCGAATACAGAAGGTTTTATTGGCCCTTCCAGTCTGTGCCAGTGCAGGACTCTAATTTAACAACAATTGAGTTGATTGTCTTACTTTATTCTATTATACTTAGAGTTACTTATTCCTGGTAGGGAAGCTCACATTAATAATGAAGGCTGAGTTGAAACAAATCTCTAAGTGCCAAAGGTTGTTGTAACAATCTCCTGGTACTTAGGGAGTATTGCCAGAGTTATAGAAAATAAGGCCACATGAAGCAGATAAGGTGATATCCCATAGTATATTGCCCCCCGAAGTACCTTACCACAAATGTATTTATATACATATGTACAAGCTACAGACCTTTAGATACATTAAGCATACACTAAGCACTGTAGAGAATATACAAAGAACATAAAATATATTTAAAAAACATAACAAGAGAGGTAAACGGTGGCTTAGGACAAAGTCTCTTCAAAAACAAAAACAGAGATTCACAAAGTGAATAAAATCCTTCAGTATTGGACTGGTCTCACCCCTGCACCAGGAACAGTCTCTTGTAAATGGTCCTCTGGAATCCGGATGGAAATCCGAACAAGAATAGTCCAATAGATGGAAGAGAAAAATCCTTCCAACAAAAAACCATAAAACAAAGTCCTTGCAAAAAAATGAAAGAGCACCAAACAGGACAAATCCAAGAATAAAAAACAAAGTTCAAGTTAAAGAATCACAGGCAGAAATAAAGACCTATGCATCAAAGAAGGAGTCTATTGTCAAAGTAGGGATATAGTGTAGTCAAAAACAGGCCATAACAAAAACCCACTTCACTCTCGCTCTGCGTCTCTCTAAAAACACAAAAAGGAGCCTGCCTAAAACAGTGTGCTACCTAGAGATCCTGAAGTCACCCCCGCAACTCAAAAGCACCTGTGTTGCTCCCAGAAAAAAAAGAGGAAAAACTGGAAAAACCAGTATACCAGTCAAGCAACTTAAGCTCAAGAAGGGAGGCAGCTTGACCAAGCCAGTTTAAGCTGACAAGTTACTGTGACTGCCTATATTGTTTTTCATTTGTTTGTTTTTTATGACATTGGAGTTACAAGATTCTGCACTGAACACAAATCTACTAAGAAGTGTCTCCTTAAAACTCAACCATAAAAATAAAATAATAATAAAATAAAAAACTTCAGAAGGAATTATTTTCAACTGAGAGTTTGCTTGTACACTGTTACTTAACAAAAATATATTACACTGCACACAAATTATTTCTGACCAATCCAACATGGCCAAACGATATAAACAATGCACTTTTCTTGAACAAACCTGAACACAACTTTATACAGCAGGTAACACATCCTATGCATCATTATTTTCAGAGAAGATGCGTTTTGGAGGAATAGAAAATAAAATCTAAACAATAACAAAAGGCTTCCAGCAAATGTGTTGCTTGGCCCCATAATAAGTATTTGAACTGTTTCAAAGTGAAAGCTTCAGACCATTTTGTTGCGGTTTGCAAGTTAACAAGTTCTGCTGTCCAAACATGACACTATCCGTAAGTTAGCCACTGAAAGTGACTTAATCATATCCTTCGAAATTAAGCTTTTTCTATGATAGCCTGCAGTGGTTTTCAACCCTGATCCCGAAGGGCCTCCTCTGACTCCAGCAAGTCTGCAACAGCAGCCACACATTCCTCAGCCCAGTTAAAATGAGGCTCATTTTCACAAGTTAAACATGCATGTCTGTAGATTCTTGTATAGCAGGACTTTACACGCTTGTCCTGCTGCGTGGGGACATTTCTACACTTGTCAGGTTGACTGCAAAAGTATTGTATTTCATACTAATACAGTCATTCACATACCTTTTCTCTCCGGGGCCAATTCATCTCTCCATAGCTAAAAGTGATTTCTTCATCAGGGAAAATGAGGCACAAATGTGGCTTCGGATCCACAAGAATTGGTTTCATTTTGCAGGTTGGATTTTTGTGCTCATCAGGAACTAGTCTACCCACAGAGCTGCCTTCCTTTGCAGCGTCAATGCTTTGTGCTAAAGAGAAGGACACATTGATCTTAGCCTGAAGTAAGACATTATCGATCAAGTTTAGCCATGAAGTGCACATACCAACTGATCAGTGTGTCGGCCTTGAGCAAGCAGTGCTCGCATTGCTCTAAACCAGTGGGTTATTCTCCATTTGAAATGAACTCAGTTTCCTCCGGGACGAGCTGAGTGAAAAACAGCCCAGAGAAGTGCTCTGGGAAAGAGAGACTGCAGGACTGATCGCCAGTGCTTTGATGAAGCGCAATGAGCAGCAGCTTGTGATCAAACTAAAGACGGCACGGCTGTCATCGCAATAAAAAGGTAGTGCTATTTTCTCACTGCACACTACCGCCGGCATTTCGTACTGCATACAATCACCGCATAATGTGCGATGTGTGACGAAAATGAGAAACAGAGTTGGATAAAACTTCATAGTTTTTCATATGAGCATCACAGCCAACATTTTCAGGGCAGAAACACAGCATTTACATTGGAAATTGAACACTGTTTGAATTTATTTTGTTTTTAAACGAGCTCATATACATAAACACGACTATACAAGCAAAATGCAGCCTACAAAACACGACTAAAATAAACTGTACGCAACAAAGTGTTTAAACGGGTGTATACATCGGTATGCACATATATTAGCAGACTTATGCAATCTTTCACAATTACGAGTTGTATTACAAAGCCGTACAAAACAGCTCTGGTGGGTTTAGTGTTGATCAATAGCGGCGCATCTGATGTGTGATCAGTTTGGGGCTTCGAAATAACGTCATAATGAGCTAATAATGTTTACAACAGACCAATATTGCAAACAGAGTTCGCCATTATTACTTTTTATGCTAACGTTAATGACTTAAAGAGATTGAAATCTTTGTCAATGATCACATACCACCGTATGAAAGTCAAACAGGAAAGCCTCAGACAGACACAGACACACACACACACACAGACAGACACACACACACACACACACACACACACACACACACACACACACACACACACACACACACACACACACACACACACACATTATGGAGCTTTGATGGGGCTCCCCCTGGCGGTCACTGTTGTGCGCTGCAACAGTCGCGGGGTGGGTAATGTCAGGGAGCCAATCATGGGCCCATAAATTTGCATACGGTGGCGCAAAGGATTCTAGGACAATGAAGCAAACACGTACGTTTCCAATGTCTACACATGAGATGAAAGAGACGGTATGACATGTTTCGTTCCTAGGATTCCTCGTGTGAATGTGAGGGGCAAGAGACCCAGAACCCAAGTGCGCTTCTCTGGTGCAAATAGTTGCAAAGGAGTATGGGAAACGACACCCCACCCTTATTCCAATGACAAGCGGTATTACGTCACATAAATAGAAGCCCGTGTCGCTGTCCACTACTGGGGAGAGTAGTAGTGGAGGAGCTTGCTCTCTATACCATATAAGGCCAGCCAGCCCGGAAGGGGACCGGCCCATGCACTGCAAAAGGCTGGGCTGTTAGTGACCCTTCTGTTTTTGGAAAAATACATCACAGCTAACAACACTAGCAAACTCAATCACAACACACCCTATTCTCATGAGGGACGCTCTTGTGGCCGACATGCAGCGTTATTCTTATGCACCATTCATACTTCATGCCTCAATACATGGATTAGGGAGCACACACTTCACTCATACTCTTTCACACTGTCTCCAACATGCTCATGGCAAATAACAAACACACCTCAAACTACCTTCTGGCCCGAGCCTTGGCTTCACCTTATCTTTCTTAAGTACACTTCTCGTAAGCCTTGACACACACCACTTTATACCTTCACTGACACAATACATATACACAGGGGACAGCAGCAGCACTATCAGAGCTATGTTACACAGCAGCATGGACACGGCTGGAGAGAGGTAGAGATTGTAGCTCATCTTATGACAAAAGGACACGTGTCTGTGTTAAGGTACAACCACTTCACCAGAAGTAAACCCTTCAGGTTCCCTGGACTAGGATAACCCAGCGCCGTCAGTGCAGGATGGTGGATCCTCCGCAGGAGACGAGCTCGGGAACAAAAAAGTCACCAACACAATGCCAGATCGTTTGTCTTCAGTTTATTTTTGCAACACCACACAGTTTTATACATGTCAGAAGTCAGAGTTGCGGGGCAGGACATATCATATACAGATCTAGTTGCTAGGCAGACATGGAATGTGTCCAATATCATAACCCCTAACACACTCGACAGTTTCGGTTGACATATCTGCACGGTTTGCCTAGCGCTAGATGACGTGGGACGCTATCTTATTGCTGGTTTGTCTGAAGAGCAGCATGTATATTGTTTATGTTGTCAGCTCTGAGCTGTTCCTCAAAACATAATATAAATATAGGGAGTTTGTGGTTTGACATTTCCAAGATAGAGACGAGGGGACGGCCGTGGGTTCAAGTGTCTAGACTTTCACAGAAACACAGTTATGCGCGAGTATGTTATTTTTTCAATACTGACAAGTTTCAGCCCCCCGGCCACGGCAACATTTCCAGTGAGATATGTCAATGTCAAATCTGCAGCGTCTGGTCTAAACTAATCCTACAATAAGAATACAATACAATGAGTTACATGGTTACAGTAGGTTAAATAATCACTATGCCTACATAATATAGGTCATATAAAAATCCTTGTACTCTGTTCTCCCAACATGCAGAGTATTATACACTGGGTATATACAATACACAGGGGGCAATTTTACCCCAACAGTCTGTGTGTCTGTGTGCATCTCTCTGAGTATCTCTGCATCTCTCTCTCACCTCTGTTGGCGCAGGGCTCGGGGGTCAGAGCCAGGCTGCAGTACAGGGAGTTGAGCGCAGGCTGCAGGGCCTCAGAGTGGGACGGCTTCAGCCTGACAGCCAGGTTAGCCACTGCACACAGAGCAGCACGCAGCTGTGAGACACCACTCTCCATAACACAACAACGACAGTACTAACAGCAGTCCGAGGTGCTGAGTGCCGTGGCGCCGTGAGCCGCTCACCGTGGTACAGCAGTCTGAAGTCAGTGTCGTCCGTCTCTCTCTCCGCAGAGCCGCTGCTCTGGACCACACACAGCAGCTGCTGCACCAGGGGCAGGGCACTGAGCGCTGAGAGAGAGAGAGAGAGGACTCGCTGACACACTTGGAAATTGGAAATAACATGGCACAACTGTACAATGGCCATAAACTTTAAAACTAATAGCAGCCGAATACAGAAGGTTTTATTGGCCCTTCCAGTCTGTGCCAGTGCAGGACTCTAATTTAACAACAATTGAGTTGATTGTCTTACTTTATTCTATTATACTTAGAGTTACTTATTCCTGGTAGGGAAGCTCACATTAATAATGAAGGCTGAGTTGAAACAAATCTCTAAGTGCCAAAGGTTGTTGTAACAATCTCCTGGTACTTAGGGAGTATTGCCAGAGTTATAGAAAATAAGGCCAAATGAAGCAGATAAGGTGATATCCCATAGTATATTGCCCCCCCAAGTACCTTACCACAAATGTATTTATATACATATGTACAAGCTACAGACCTTTAGATACATTAAGCATACACTAAGCACTGTAGAGAATATACAAAGAACATAAAATATATTTAAAAAACATAACAAGAGAGGTAAACGGTGGCTTAGGACAAAGTCTCTTCAAAAACAAAAACAGAGATTCACAAAGTGAATAAAATCCTTCAGTATTGGACTGGTCTCACCCCTGCACCAGGAACAGTCTCTTGTAAATGGTCCTCTGGAATCCGGATGGAAATCCGAACAAGAATAGTCCAATAGATGGAAGAGAAAAATCCTTCCAACAAAAAACCATAAAACAAAGTCCTTGCAAAAAAATGAAAGAGCACCAAACAGGACAAATCCAAGAATAAAAAACAAAGTTCAAGTTAAAGAATCACAGGCAGAAATAAAGACCTATGCATCAAAGAAGGAGTCTATTGTCAAAGTAGGGATATAGTGTAGTCAAAAACAGGCCATAACAAAAACCCACTTCACTCTCGCTCTGCGTCTCTCGAAAAACACAAAAAGGAGCCTGCCTAAAACAGTGTGCTACCTAGAGATCCTGAAGTCACCCCCGCAAGTCAAAAGCACCTGTGTTGCTCCCAGAAAAAAAAGAGGAAAAACTGGAAAAACCAGTATACCAGTCAAGCAACTTAAGCTCAAGAAGGGAGGCAGCTTGACCAAGCCAGTTTAAGCTGACAAGTTACTGTGACTGCCTATATTGTTTTTCATTTGTTTGTTTTTTACGACATTGGAGTTACAAGGTTCTGCACTGAACACAAATCTACTAAGAAGTGTCTCCTTAAAACTCAACCATAAAAATAAATAATAATAAAATAAAAAACTTCAGAAGGAATTATTTTCAACTGAGAGTTTGCTTGTACACTGTTACTTAACAAAAATATATTACACTGCACACAAATTATTTCTGACCAATCCAACATGGCCAAACGATATAAACAATGCACTTTTCTTGAACAAACCTGAACACAACTTTATACAGCAGGTCACACATCCTATGCATCATTATTTTCAGAGAAGATGCGTTTTGGAGGAATAGAAAATAAAACCTAAACAATAACAAAAGGCTTCCAGCAAATGTGTTGCTTGGCCCCATAATAAGTATTTGAACTGTTTCAAAGTGAAAGCTTCAGACCATTTTGTTGCGGTTTGCAAGTTAACAAGTTCTGCTGTCCAAACATGACACTATCCGTAAGTTAGCCACTGAAAGTGACTTAATCATACCCTGAAGAACATCCTTCGAAATTAAGCTTTTTCTATGATAGCCTGCAGTGGTTTTCAACCCTGATCCCGAAGGGCCTCCTCTGACTCCAGCAAGTCTGCAACAGCAGCCACACATTCCTCAGCCCAGTTAAAATGAGGCTCATTTTCACAAGTTAAACATGCATGTCTGTAGATTCTTGTATAGCAGGACTTTACACGCTTGTCCTGCTGCGTGGGGACATTTCTACACTTGTCAGGTTGACTGCAAAAGTATTGTATTTCATACTAATACAGTCATTCACATACCTTTTCTCTCCGGGGCCAATTCATCTCTCCATAGCTAAAAGTGATTTCTTCATCAGGGAAAATGTCTCTTATCGCAAAGAGGCACAAATGTGGCTTCGGATCCACAAGAATCGGTTTCATTTTGCAGGTTGGATTTTTGTGCTCATCAGGAACTAGTCTACCCACAGAGCTGCCTTCCTTTGCAGCGTCAATGCTTTGTGCTAAAGAGAAGGACACATTGATCTTAGCCTGCATAGAGTCTACTTACTAACCTATTACCTAATTGTAACAGCCTTCTAGTCCAATATACATCAGTCAGTCAGCAGCTCTTAAGTCACAGAACTAGGGCATTTAGAGTCTACTGCCTAACTGGAACAGCCCTCTAGTCCATCACGTTTTGGATACAAGTAGCGAGCAGTTCTTAGGGTACAGAACAAAGGCAAAAAGAGACTACTCACCAAATGTATCCCGGACGAGCCCCCAAATTGTTAAGGTACAACCACTTCACCAGAAGTAAACCCTTCAGGTTCGCTGGGCTAGGAAAACCCCTGGACTAGGATAACCCAGCGCCGTCAGTGCAGGATGGTGGATCCTCCGCAGGAGACGAGCTCGGGAACAAAAAAGTCACCAACACAATGCCAGATCGTTTGTCTTCAGTTTATTTTTGCAACACCACACAGTTTTATACATGTCAGAAGTCAGAGTTGCGGGGCAGGACATATCATATACAGATCAAGTTGCTAGGCAGACATGGAATGTGTCCAATATCATAACCCCTAACACACTCGACAGTTTCGGTTGACATATCTGCACGGTTTGCCTAGCGCTAGATGACGTGGGACGCTATCTTATTGCTGGTTTGTCTGAAGAGCAGCATGTATATTGTTTATGTTGTCAGCTCTGAGCTGTTCCTCAAAACATAATATAAATATAGGGAGTTTGTGGTTTGACATTTCCAAGATAGAGACGAGGGGACGGCCGTGGGTTCAAGTCTCTAGACTTTCACAGAAACACAGTTATGCGCGAGTATGTTATTTTTTCAATACTGACAAGTTTCAGCCCCCCGGCCACGGCAACATTTCCAGTGAGATATGTCAATGTCAAATCTGCAGCGTCTGGTCTAAACTAATCCTACAATAAGAATACAATACAATGAGTTACATGGTTACAGTAGGTTAAATAATCACTATGCCTACATAATATAGGTCATATAAAAATCCTTGTACTCTGTTCTCCCAACATGCAGAGTATTATACACTGGGTATATACAATACACAGGGGGCAATTTTACCCCAACAGTCTGTGTGTCTGTGTGCATCTCTCTGAGTATCTCTGCATCTCTCTCTCACCTCTGTTGGCGCAGGGCTCGGGGGACAGAGCCAGGCTGCAGTACAGGGAGTTGAGCGCAGGCCGCAGGGCCTCAGAGTGGGACGGCTTCAGCCTGACAGCCAGGTTAGCCACTGCACACAGAGCAGCACGCAGCTGTGAGACACCACTCTCCACAACACAACAACGACAGTACTAACAGCAGTCCGAGGTGCTGAGTGCCGTGGCGCCGTGAGCCGATCACCGTGGTACAGCAGTCTGAAGTCAGTGTCGTCCGTCTCTCTCTCCGCAGAGCCGCACAGCAGCTGCTGCACCAGGGGCAGGTCACTGAGCGCTGAGAGAGAGAGAGAGAGGACTCGCTGACACACTTGGAAATTGGAAATAACATGGCACAACTGTACAATGGCCATAAACTTTAAAACTAATAGCAGCCGAATACAGAAGGTTTTATTGGCCCTTCCAGTCTGTGCCAGTGCAGGACTCTAATTTAACAACAATTGAGTTGATTGTCTTACTTTATTCTATTATACTTAGAGTTACTTATTCCTGGTAGGGAAGCTCACATTAATAATGAAGGCTGAGTTGAAACAAATCTCTAAGTGCCAAAGGTTGTTGTAACAATCTCCTGGTACTTAGGGAGTATTGCCAGAGTTATAGAAAATAAGGCCACATGAAGCAGATAAGGTGATATCCCATAGTATATTGCCCCCCGAAGTACCTTACCACAAATGTATTTATATACATATGTACAAGCTACAGACCTTTAGATACATTAAGCATACACTAAGCACTGTAGAGAATATACAAAGAACATAAAATATATTTAAAAAACATAACAAGAGAGGTAAACGGTGGCTTAGGACAAAGTCTCTTCAAAAACAAAAACAGAGATTCACAAAGTGAATAAAATCCTTCAGTATTGGACTGGTCTCACCCCTGCACCAGGAACAGTCTCTTGTAAATGGTCCTCTGGAATCCGGATGGAAATCCGAACAAGAATAGTCCAATAGATGGAAGAGAAAAATCCTTCCAACAAAAAACCATAAAACAAAGTCCTTGCAAAAAAATGAAAGAGCACCAAACAGGACAAATCCAAGAATAAAAAACAAAGTTCAAGTTAAAGAATCACAGGCAGAAATAAAGACCTATGCATCAAAGAAGGAGTCTATTGTCAAAGTAGGGATATAGTGTAGTCAAAAACAGGCCATAACAAAAACCCACTTCACTCTCGCTCTGCGTCTCTCTAAAAACACAAAAAGGAGCCTGCCTAAAACAGTGTGCTACCTAGAGATCCTGAAGTCACCCCCGCAACTCAAAAGCACCTGTGTTGCTCCCAGAAAAAAAAGAGGAAAAACTGGAAAAACCAGTATACCAGTCAAGTAACTTAAGCTCAAGAAGGGAGGCAGCTTGACCAAGCCAGTTTAAGCTGACAAGTTACTGTGACTGCCTATATTGTTTTTCATTTGTTTGTTTTTTATGACATTGGAGTTACAAGATTCTGCACTGAACACAAATCTACTAAGAAGTGTCTCCTTAAAACTCAACCATAAAAATAAAATAATAATAAAATAAAAAACTTCAGAAGGAATTATTTTCAACTGAGAGTTTGCTTGTACACTGTTACTTAACAAAAATATATTACACTGCACACAAATTATTTCTGACCAATCCAACATGGCCAAACGATATAAACAATGCACTTTTCTTGAACAAACCTGAACACAACTTTATACAGCAGGTCACACATCCTATGCATCATTATTTTCAGAGAAGATGCGTTTTGGAGGAATAGAAAATTAAACCTAAACAATAACAAAGGGCTTCCAGCAAATGTGTTGCTTGGCCCCATAATAAGTATTTGAACTGTTTCAAAGTGAAAGCTTCAGACCATTTTGTTGCAGTTTGCAAGTTAACAAGTTCTGCTGTCCAAACATGACACTATCCGTAAGTTAGCCACTGAAAGTGACTTAATCATATCCTTCGAAATTAAGCTTTTTCTATGATAGCCTGCAGTGGTTTTCAACCCTGATCCCGAAGGG